>NC_053442.1:6886800-7101862 GCF_007990345.1 Gossypium hirsutum | reverse complement strand
TTATGCATTTATCATGCAGTAAAAAATTTTTAATTTACTTTAATGATTTTTCGTTATGTCTGATTGACGGGCAATACAAGTTTTATAGTCATGCATGGTATTCCACAAGGAATTTTTACTCCCATTCTGATATGGTATGCTAATATAACAAATCTCATTTGGTTTTGTTGATTATTTGTTTGGAGGGGAAAAAAAGAGGAATTTTATACTTGCATACTAGATGGCATTTTGTATATTTAATACGTGGGACTAATATGTGCTTTTACCTGTATCTCTTTGAGTTTCACCATACTTTTTTTGCTTTAAGGAAGACATTGTTCTTTAAGGTTTTGTTTGTTTAGATTTTTGCTTGCACATTTTAGAGTTATGCATGTAATTAGTTTTTTATCTGCGATTTCCATGGATTATTGTTTGGTTTTTAATGGTCTTGTGATATACTACTGAATCCATATTGAGGAGTTCAAAACGGTGCAGCCAAGATCTTTGCAAGACTTGAAAGGTATGGGGTAATGTCCATTTCTATTCCACTACGTGAAAACGAACTTTAACAAAAGAACATCATAAAAAGTTGACATACCACCATTTTAAGTAACTCTAAACCGTCTTTAAAGAGTCAAAGGCCCACCATTTCGCCCTCTCCAAAAATTTTAAACTAGACACAAAATTAGTAACTCAAGTTCTCAACTTCTATAACTTAGTTTCTCTAACCAAACATGCTCTAGATACTGGGCAGTCTGAAGGCAAAGAAAAAAAAAAGATGATGAAATCAAATTTGGAGAGAGGGACTAAGAGGTAAGAAAACTACTGAAATTGATGTTAATGGTATTGCCCAAAGTGAAGGCATCTGTGGTTGAGGAAACATAGAACTAGAGAGAGCTGTACTATCTTCTAGTGTTTGTCTTTTCGTCAGAAGTACTTAACTAAGTCAGTTGCATTTTGAAATTGGCCATTGGAGGTTTAATCTAAAGCATTGTAATTCATTCCCTCACGCTCAATATTCAGATCTAAAAATGCCGAAAAATTTATCAAATTCATTGTCTTGGTTTATGAAAATGAACTATTCACACATTTTAAAAGGAAATCCTCTTGAAGTACAATCTCCTTGACATAACCATACACACTTATTTATCTAACTTTTGTCTAACGATGTTTGCCATGTCTGGAGAAAGTTATGAAAAAGATGGCTAATATATATATATTAAATGTTTGATATTTAGTTTAGAGAAGGAGAATTCTAGATATGTGAAATCAAAACCATATGGCCTGGCACGACAACTCTGTGAACGTAAAACTTGGAGATCAGATTTGGTGTCTGACGATGTGGCTGGTTGTCTACTATGTTTTCATTGATAACTTAGATCAGAAATGGCATGCAATTTAAATATTTCCAACTCTTTTTCGTAAGGTATAAAAGAATGTGATGATTAACTTCTGTCTGCATTTTCCACATAATCTAATGTCTATGTTTCCCTTTTATCTTTTCTACAGCTTTTTGAAAGAATTTAAAATTCCAGCCACATGGCTTAAAGGAAGAGCCACTGGTGAGGTGCTTTTCTGACTTCACTTTTTTTTTTTTCCTGCAATTGTGTTTTTGTCATTATATACAATAATATCGTGTTTGATCTTTTAGAAGCAATATGGACAACAAGTTTTTTCGCTTCCATAATGTTCAAAGTTGTTTTTCTATTCCAATATATATTTATATCTTTACTCCTTTCTTGACTTCTCTTATTCTTAATTTCATTCTGACTTCAAGAAGTTCTGATGATTCATGCTTTACTTCCCATGCATATCAATGAAGGGGATAGATTTCATAGTATATTACCTACATTAGCATGTGCTCCAACTCTCATTTTTCAAAGTATCCATATCTACACATATCAGCCATGGCCATGGCTCTAAAACATTCCAAATACTGAATAACTTAAAAATAGCCATATACATGTCAGAAACGTGCTTGTATTTGCACTCTCATACTTTCACCCAGTTCGAATACCAGCATTAGTTTGTAGAATGGTTGATATTATGAAGTACACTAGATATGATTTGTTTCATCCCCCTGCCATTGAGACATTTTTCATGAATTGTCACCTAGAAACAATCAAATGGCAATGATGACTTGTTTTAGCCTTACAGCTTTATTTTTCCCCTTAATAGTAGAAGATTCTACCAATTTGACTGTTTTCTTATAGAAGGAAAGGAATATATACTCAACTAGAGTACTGATTGGTTATATCTATATCCTTGTCAATTTGTTATTGGAAGGACTATATTCTGCAAGAACCGAATTCTACTTACGTCTAAGTGATGAAGATTGATCTATATACCGGTCAACTTGTTTATGGCAGTTCACTGTGGCATGCAGGGAGACATTCCTAATCTTCATGGACAGCTTGATGTGACAGGGTTGGCCTTCCAGATATACGATGCTCATCATGGTTTCTGTATGTCCTTGTTTTTTTCTCTATACCATTTCCCTGCTCTATATCCTTCGAGATATTTCTTGTAGCGCTCCATCAGAATCAGCAATATATAGTTGTAGCAAGTACTCCAAAACGGTTATTTTTTTTGCTGGTAGCATGTACAGGTGTGAAGCTCATTTTGCATATCTGTTGCCCTGGTTTCATTTACCAATGACTGTGTACTTAATGCCGATATGATGTATGAAGACTTTTAGTAATTTATGGCCAGCACATCAATTGAAATGAGCACGAAAAAAACATTATTCTCTCTGTAGCAGGTCTAGGTCTGAAAGTCATTTTCTATGTAGTTTGTTGCATGGTTAATGATTGTCTCTGTTTATACAGTTTATCACTCTATCTGCAAATGATGCATGGTACTCTTCTTTCTTTTCCCTGTTTTTTGTTGTTATGTTCCAGTAGTCTTGAATGCTTTAGTTATTTTATAGGTGCTAATGGTACATTCCAGTCTTTTAAGATATGACATGAACTAATTTATCTTCATGGGAATTGTATTCAATCAGCCTATATGAATAGATTTGTAAGATTCATGTTTGCATTATATAATTGAAGAGTGGCTAAGAAAAGAAGCTGTTTGTATTCCTCTTTGTAGATTTTCAAAAGCTGAAGCGGTGCAGTTGTTGGGAAATAATTTCCTCAGAGTCATTTTTATTTTTTCTATAGAGTTGCCCCATTTTGATGCAATGTACTGCTATTAGTAAATTCATCATAACTTTGCTGCTCTATGCTACATCATTATTTATTTTCCTTTTTTCTTTCCACAATTGTTGGCAAAAATTGCTCAATTTAGCTTAGATTGCCCAATCCTTCTTTTCAGATGCATTACTATTTTTCTCAAATTTTAGAATCATTCTATTGCAAGACTAAACTCCATTTGGCTTGGGTCTTGATGTTTAATATGGGAATTGCAAATGTTCTTACAGATGTCTTTGCCTTTGTTATTGCATCAATTTGAAATTACTTTTCTGGTCTGGGTGGTGCCATGAGGATATCATTTTCTTGAACGTTTGCTGTTTCTCTTTTCCTGTTGTCATTAGGTTATGTTTTCTCTGCAGCGATTGAGATCTAAACATTTGAGAAAGATGGTTTTAGCAAAAAAATGAACTTGAACTTTGCACCTAAAAATTGATCCAGCTGAAGGAAGAACATTGACTGGATGAATATCAAGTAAACCTTGGCTTGATGTCTGTTAATAAAAACAGCAAAAGCGAGAGATGATTGCTTAGAAAGGAAAATTTTATGGCTCTGCATGAAACTTAATAGTATTCATATACTTGATTTTTTTAGATTAAGGTTTTCTTTTGCAAGTTGTATATATTGATGTTGTCTGTGAACATCACACTAATCTTGCATGTCCACTTTTAGTTTTGGTAATATTCTCTTCTTTCTTGACATAGGAGACCGGAAAAAGTAGTCTAAGGTTTACTCCTTCTCTGCCTTTTCATTTGATTATTTTATGTTCATGAATGCTTTGCACTTGCATTGATACATTTAAATCAGTTAAACTTGAGCATTAGGTTAAGGACCTAATCTTATATGCTCTCTGAAGTTATTGATCTATCCATTTTTTTTCTTTGCAGGATATTTCAGCAAGTTTATGTTTCCGGGGTCAGAGAATATTCCTTCATAATACACGTGGCTGGTTTGGTGATGTTCCTTTAGAAGCTTCTGGAGATTTTGGCATCCACCCTGAGGAAGGAGAATTCCATCTAATGTGTCAGGTATTTACTTGAGCACAATCTGGCCTGGCTTTGCTTGATGACATGGTTTCTGAATCAAACTGTGTTATTATACCGGAAGAACTCTTTTTTCAGAATTCAGAATAAAAGTGATGCTGCTATAGGTGCTAAAGTAAATCTGGATTTTAAAGTTATTCAATAGGACTATTGGAGGTTTTTCATGCAATTGAAAGAGGGATAATCCTATTGATAGTTCGATGGTCGATTAAGTTCTTTTCTTTGTAGCTTGAGCAGTTGAATACATGATTTCTTTGGTAGTATTTTTCGCATTGGTCAAGTTTGAGGTTTGTTAAGTCCTTTTATGTAGGTTAGGCTTCCCACTTCCTCAATTTGCTTCATTTTGGATGCCTAAATTAGTATGAGAGCTCAAGATGTTTATTGTCAATTTATTATTTGTGACTTACAGAATTTTTACTCCTTGTTGTCAGAAGTAGGCTTGTTCTATTTGTTTTAGTTGTTAATATTGTGCCTACATGCTGTTGGGAGTTTTGAGCAGTGCCATCACATATCTGTTACGTTTTGGGATTGCTGTAGTGTTATATTCAGGTTGGACTATTTTGTCTATTGCCAATCGATTTTGTGTTCATGTTTAACATGATCTTCATGTTTCCAAAAAGAAAAAAAGAAAATTTCTCTCATGTTGTGTTTCTTTCTTCTTTCATTTTCTCTTAGTTGTAATCATATTGAAGATTATTCTTCAAAATTTTCATTGTTTTCTTTGGTTGATAAGAAGGTTGCTATCTCTTATATTATAACCACCAGCTTCAATCTGTTTTAGTGCTAGGTTTCAAAAGGAATGTGTGAAGTTAGATGCATATTTGAAGATGAGCTGTAACTTCGGTGATCACTTCAAAGTTGCTGTCATAGTAGCAACTTGCCCGTATATTTTGCATTTTAAGGAGTCTGTAACTCTGTGTCCACTGATGGAAGTGTTTGATTATTGCTTAAATTTAAATGCATGTATTTATAACATGCATTTCACGATATTCACGTCTGAACTTACTGTGAAGAAATAAAAGAAGTCATGGCTTGTAATCTTATGCATTCTCTTTGAGCTTGAAGTGGCAGCATTGCTGTGATCCTTTTATCTGGCACATGCAGTGTTTTATTTTCCCCCAATTTTCTAATTGTGTCACCGTTACTCATTTCCAGGTTCCATGTGTGGAAGTAAATGCCCTGATGAAAACCTTCAAAATGAAGCCTTTGTTGTTTCCGGTACGCATATCATGTATTTTTATCATCCTCAGTGTTACCATCTCAATGTCTGCTACCATGGTTAATTGTTTAGGATGACATATTTTTATTTCTTAGGACTTCTCTGCTCTCATGAAGTGATGCCTCTACTGTTATTATTATGTGATCAGTGCAGGATGACATTGTCATTTTCCACTTCAATCAGCATTAATTAGTGCAGGATATTTTAATACACTCTAGGTTCATCTTTGTATCTTTCCACTTCTTGAGGAATTTAGTATTGTTACATCACCTCTTAATTTCTTTCATATCTGCTTTCTATCTTGATTGCAGTTGGCTGGTTTTGTGACTGCGGTGTTCAACTGTCAAGGTCCACTGGATGCCCCTATCTTTGTGGGGAGTGGAATGGTGTCTAGAAAGATATCTTACTCTGTTTCTGATGTCCCTTTGTCCTCTGCATCTGAAGCAATGTTGAAAAATAAGGAGGCTGGTGCAGTGGCAGCATTTGACCGTGTTCCGTTTTCATATCTGTCTGCTAATTTTACCTTTAACACAGACAACTGTGTACGTTGTTTTCAATAGAAAATCATGTGTATTAAGATGAACTTTTTTTTGAACATAAGTGCTGTGGCAAGCTCTTTGAAAATGTGTCATATGTGATAGGTTGCTGACTTGTATGGAATTAGAGCTAGTCTTGTGGATGGTGGGGAAATTCGAGGAGCAGGAAATGCTTGGGTTTGTCCTGAGGTATGCTAGTACCCCATTTCCTGCTTAATTAGCTTGTCTGACAGAAGACTTAATGTCCTTGGAGTATCATCTTATTCTATCACTTTTTTCTATTGTCATGTTGACCATCTGCTTCATTCCTTCTTTCTTGATCTGCTTGTTGGCTATGATATTGGAATTGCAGAGCTTGGTTGACTATTTTTATACATTGATCTGTTATTTTCTGGACTAACAAGGTTGCTTCTTCTATATTGATATTATTTACTTGTGCACAATTGTTTGTGATTTATTTCATGCTGGGTGGTTGGCTTTTTTTTCTTTTCTTTCTTATCTTTTGTCCTCGGTAAACTAGTTGGTGAAGTGGAAATACAGTAAATCATATGTTTCTTTGTCCCACGATTCATTGTAAATGCAAAAGTTATTTCTTCTGCCATTCTGATGTATGGTACTGGCATGCCACAGGGTGAGGAAGATGACACAGCAATGGATGTAAATTTCTCAGGAAATTTGTCCTTTGACAAGATTATGCAACGATATATACCAGGTTATCTTCATCTTATGCCACTCAAATTAGGAGATTTAAGTGGAGAGACAAAACTTTCTGGATCACTTTTGAAACCGTAAGCTGAAGATCTTCTTGGATGAGGACCACTTGGTTTTATTTCTCAAATTTCTGCTTGTTTCTACTTTGGTGCTGCTTACACTTTAAGTTGGTTAATCGACATTCCTTTGAACATAGGAGGTTTGATATCAAGTGGACTGCACCAAAAGCTGAAGGATCATTTAGTGATGCTCGGGGAGATATAATGATTGCACCTGATTGTATCACTGTTAATTCTTCA
The DNA here is from genome assembly GCF_007990345.1 of Gossypium hirsutum. NCBI lineage: Eukaryota > Viridiplantae > Streptophyta > Magnoliopsida > Malvales > Malvaceae > Gossypium > Gossypium hirsutum. Next base: position 7,094,881 of record NC_053442.1, on the reverse strand, counting down.
TCTGCTGCTTTTGATTTGTTTACAAAAGTTCAAACTTCATACCCTGAGGAATTCTGGCTAAACAAAAAGGAGTGCAGTGAGAATATCACCGTGCCATTTACTGTTGAAGGAGTGGAGTTGGACTTACGTATGCGTGGTTTTGAGTTTTTCAACCTGGTCTCCTCATATACTTTTGATTCTCCAAGGCCTACTCATTTGAAAGCAACAGGAAAAATAAAATTTCACGGAAAGGTTCTGAAGCCTTCTATTATAAGCGACGAAGCTGTTGGTCCTGAGGCTGAGGGGGAATCTGAGAAAATGATGGATAAAATAAGCAAAAAGAGTCTTGTTGGTGACTTGTCGGTCTCAGGTCTCAGACTAAATCAGTTAATGCTGGCACCTCAGTTGGTTGGGCAGTTGAGCATCTCTCAAGACTCTGTCAAGGTATTGTGTACAAACTTTCTCCACTAAGCAAGATACCTATTAAAGCTTTTCTTGCATTAAAATTTAGGGCATCTTAGAATGCTAAAAGTTTTGTGTACATGAGAGGTCTATGAGATACTGCTAAGAGGCGAGATGAAACTTTAGCATGCTCTATTAATGTGGCTGCAGTAATTACTTAACTGCAATATAGGCAATATAATATAGAGGCTTGAAATTTTTTTGTTCTTTCATTGAGTCAAGAGGAGGGAAAGGAAAAAGAAGTCATGGGTTCAAACTGTGAAAGGATGTTGCTTTTACTGAGGATGCTTAGGATAAGGACCTAAATAGAGTGATGGTCTGGCATTGCCTTTAACCCTTATAGCCTATACGACAAAGCGTGGAAGGTTTAAGTTGTTTTTGTCGCTTCCAGGTGTCTATTGTTGACTGGTGATATGACCTCTCTACAACACTAATTGTAATCTGATCAGATGGTGAAGAAGTTTGCTAACCTTTCTTAATAATTCTTCTAGCAGAAGTTTTAGACTTAAAACTGAGATTAATGGCCTGTTTAGAAACTTGAGTTTGAGTAAGAAAGGATTTGGAGTTACGAATCCAGTCTTTTTGTTTGGATATTAAATAAAAACAATTGAATTTGGATTTGGTAAATTCAACATTAATTTTAGATAGTTTGAATCTAGAATTTGAAATTCCTTTTGAAACTAAGTATTTACGAAGTCTACCACATTTCCTTATCTTCTTTAGCTCTACGTGATGATAATCAACCTTTCTTGGTTATGAAAAACACAATTATATAATAATATAAATTATCTCTCAGTTCAGTTATTTAGTTTATATGTGTTGCCATCATATTATTTTTTAATGTTATAATTGAATTCAAGATATTATGTACTTATATAAATTTACGTTTGTAATTAATTTGTTTTATATAGTTTTTGACTCGTTTATGCATTTGGGTTGTGTTCAACTTTTTATTGTGCCATGTTTAATTATTTTCTTATATTGGTATCATATAATTATATTATACTAGAAAATATCAAAGTCTAATTGAAAATATTCGGGTATCATGTCACGTGTCACTGTGTTTGCATTTTTTTGTGATTGTTATTTAGGCAATACATATTTATATAAAATTTTAATAATTTGTTTATGTCAATTTCGACATGTTGACCTATTCATGTTGTGTTAATGTTATTTTTCGCTTTTCATTGTACTTTATTATTGACTGAGTTGAACATATTATTAATTGTCATATTTTAATTATTAATTGTTGAGTTTAACATGCTACTAATTAAATACAAAGCCAAAAGTTGCATTTAGATCCAAATCCAAATCATGAACTTGAATTTGAAAGTTTATATTCATCCTGACAAAGAACTTTAGATCCATAAATTTGAAATCTAAAATTTGATTGTCGAAACCATTTCTATTGATATTCAAATCCAAATTTAAGTTTTCAAATTCAACTTCAAGCAAGTTTGGAATGGTTGCTTCCTCAGTTTAACCTTTTAAAATGTTGCATTCAAGAGGTGCCAGTCTTGAAAATGTTTCAGAAAAATATATATCATAGCAAAGTAGGATATATGAAATTTGCCCATTACTTCTCTTTTACAGTTGTTTTTGTAGCTTCCAGGTGTCTACTATTGACTGGGTAATGATTTATCATGCATCAATGAGTGTTATCTTAAGATGGTGATGAAGTTTGCTAGCCTTTTCTTGTAATTTGTCATTCAGTTCTGAACTGGGAAATCTTTTAGACTTAAACTGAAGAAAGAAGAAAAAAAAGAAAACAACTTTGAAATGGTTGCCTCCTTGTTCTAATGTGATAATTACATGGCAATTTGAGAATTTATGTGGTTAGTCTAGAAACAAATGCATCCTTCCTAGTTACATTATGCATGCAAGAGTTGTGTTGGAAGTTTTTCTGACTAACATAGAATAAAAATGTATTTTGTAGGCATTTGGCCCATAGAATGTTTCTTTCCTATTTAAAGTTTTTTCCTGACTCCATTTTACGAAGGGAGTATTTTAGCAACTATATTTCTATAGGTCTTTACCTTTTTAATTCTTAAATAGAAAATTGGATTTAGTTAGCTTTTTTGTGGATATTTGAAGCATATATAACCAATGAAATGGGAAATAACATGTATTTCAATGCTATGAATAAGATGGCTGCTACCCGGTTTATAAAAGGGAAATAACACGAATTTCATCAAAATTAGATAATGTGATGAGGTAAAAAAATTATGTGATGAATAACTTTTCAATGCAAGTTTAATTGACTACGGATGTAGTCATTCTCAATACTTGTGGCTAACTTAATAAAACTATATTTTTGTTATTTTGCTGTTTCATTCATTCTGCCTTTTTTATTTACTATTATTGGAGCTTGTCCTTGTTATCAGTATATGCCAACTAATTAAATACCCGTTTCTGTTGAGATGATGAGATCTTAGTGTATCTATTTGATACGAAAACCTCTATCTCGTGTTTGTGTACTATATTGTGATCTTTATTGGTCTTACAGTGTATAATTTTGAATTCTAAGTTTTGAAAAGATAAGAATGCATCACAAAAGTGTATATGCCAGTTAGTAATTTATGTCTTTATCATCAAGAGCCTTTATTAGAAATAGGGACTTAGCCCAGTCACCCACCTGCAGGTGGATTCTCGCAAAGCTGAGTTTTGATCCCTAGTTCTTGCCAATTATCCTTTCCTAGCATCCCATTGGCCTTTGGCCTCCTTTCTACCCAAAAAATGACCTTAGGTCTGTTTATGTTGGGCTGAGTAAAATACAAGTAAACATTTCCTTTCAGGATGTCAAGTATTTCATTGTCAAATAGAGTATCTGTGGTGGAGGTCCATAGTTTATTCTTATTGTGTACACATATATTGCCAATTCTTTCTCACTTATTTACAACAAAATTTTTATTCACCCTGGTTGTGCAGTTAGATGCCATAGGCAGGCCAGATGAAAGTCTTGCAATTGAGGTTGTGCAGCCTTTACAATCTGGCTCTGAGGAGAACTTGCAAAATGGAAAACTATTCTCCTTTTCTCTTCAGAAGGGGCAACTGAAAGCTAATATTTGTTTACGCCCACTTCATTCTGCTACTTTTGAGGTATATTAAGATCTTTCCAGTTTAGTTTGTAAAGTTAGAATCAGTAAGTGCTAAAGGTCAAATGAACTTGAAACGTTCTTGCCATGCGTCTGTTGTTGCAGATACGCCACTTGCCACTTGATGAATTGGAGCTTGCTTCACTTCGTGGAACAATACAGCGGGTAAGCTTTTATGTGGGTCTTCTTGTCAGCAAAGAAAGCTAATACTAGAGATTACAGCTGAATTGAAATGATAGGAATTTTCTTTAGGGAGAGAGCAAAAGTGAATACACTCAGTTTGTTAATTTGGCTAGAAAGAATCCAAAAGTAAATTCTATTTGGATAATAATAGCATTTTTAAGCTTGAAGGTAGTAATATATCTCCTTTTCTGTTCTTCTCTTTCCTCTTTCAATATTTGAGAATAGAGAAGAGGAAAAAAGGGAGGGGGCCAGGGGGGTGTTTTCTGTACATTATACGTTCTAAAATTTCTAGAATCTAAAGAAATTTCTACCATCTTTTGTGGTGCTTGTATTGATGTTTTACGCTGTTGCTGATCTCCATCTCAAACATTTTGTTCCAAGTGAAGTTAGATGGGAGCTTTTTCTAGTTTGATGATGACTATTGACTAATCATTTAATATATCAGTTGCTAGTGGTAATTTGAACTGGAAATAGTTAGTTAATCATTCTTTTTCGACTTTCAGGCTGAAATCCAGCTTAATTTCCAGAAAAGAAGAGGTCATGGTGTTCTATCAGTTCTTCGGCCTAAATTTAGCGGTGTGCTTGGTGAAGCCCTAGATGTGGCTGCTAGATGGAGCGGTGATGTTGTTAGTATTTGAAGCTTCTATTCCTTTGATATGTCGATTTTTTCTGGTTATTTTATCGGGTCATCTCACATGAAATTTCTGTGACTTACATATATATATATGTGTGTGTGTATTATTTTTGTTTTTGAATAGGTTTGAAATTCTTTCAACCAAGTTCAATTTTAAGTTGTCTTTTTTACTAGTAGTGGTTCTTAGGTGATTATATTATATATCCAGTTCAGTATAAAATAAAGTTGGTTGTTTATCTTACTGATCTTGTGATTTGGAATTTTCTTTTTTGCAACATTGATTTCTATTATCACATGCTAAAGATTTTACAAATCTTTAAGGACACCATTCTTAATTTCCTGCATTGCAACATATAGACACTGCAAACTATGATACTGATGTTACTCGCTGACATGAACTTTTGTAGATTACACTTGAGAAAACTGTTTTAGAGCAAATTAGTAGCCGGTATGAGCTTCAAGGTGAATATGTATTGCCTGGCAGCCGGGATAGAAACTTTTCTGAAATGGGAATGGATGGTTTGTTTAAAAGAGCAATGACAGGACATCTTGGTAGTGTCATATCTTCTATGGGAAGGTGGAGAATGAGACTTGAAGTTCCCAGAGCTGAGGTTGCTGAGATGCTTCCACTTGCTAGACTCTTGTCTCGAAGTATAGATCCTGCTGTCCGTTCTAGATCAAAGGTTGTTTTGGGTTTTATTTATTAATGGATTTTTTCAATTTTCTCAAGGCAGCTCAGATTGCAGGAAGCATTTTGGTAGTTGCATAACAGAGATTTTATTCTTATGAACTGTGCCCACTTCATCCTAACCAATTTCTTCTAAATGAAAAATAAGAGTACAAATGGTTTTAAACATATTTAGAATTCTCTATAGTTGTTTCTTATTTGCATTTGGAGATCTCTCCTGATTATGTATTCCTTCCATTTAAAAATCTTCATGTTTCTTGATACTGTGTGCAGGATCTTTTCATTCAAAGTTTGCAGTCGGTGGGAGTATATACTGAGAGTCTTCAGCATTTGCTTGAGGTACTTGGTCAATACCTGATTCTAGTAACTTCAATGACATGAACCGCATGTAGAACACACCAAAATTCAGTTCTTGTACTTTTCTACACTTTTGACAGCTCTTTGAATTTTTAGGTAATACGGGGTCATTATACTGCATCAAATGAAGTTGTTCTTGAAGACATAAGTCTCCCAGGTTTAGCTGAACTTAAGGGCTGCTGGCATGGTTCTCTTGATGCAAGTGGGGGAGGCAACGGAGATACTATGGTGTGCATAACATGAATAAGTTTCTGAAATTTTTGTTTTTCAAATATGAAATATTATAGCTACTGGTAAGGTCAGCATATAATCATGTGATTGGCGTGCAAAAATTGTTGTGTGAAATAATGAGGTCAGGATTTCTTCTTGTGAAGCTTAATGAAACTGGATCTTTGATGCATATTGTTAAGTGGGATAAGTATTTGGTCTTCTGTGGTCTTATTTAAAGTTGGGCCCGTCCACCTATTACCATGTGGTTTTAGGTTGGATACTTAACACATCTATAGTCCTTCAAATGGGAAAAGCCAAGTTTATATTTGTCCATCATCATTCACAAAAATTTGGATTTACAGCCTGTTTATAACTATATCTTAGGAATTATAAAATATGAATATTGCTGGTGTATTTGTTAAGGTTGTGCAAAAACTCCTAAATCAACATGCAGGCTGTCAATCTCAAGCACAAAATTATATCCATTTTTTGTGAATTATGATCTCAAGCACAAGGCTCCTATGGGGGACCTTCTCTTTCTCTCACTTTTTTGAACCCAAATTTCATATAAGGAATCTTAAATTTTTTGTTTAATTTGCATTTTTTGGAAGAAATGATTGCCATTTATCATTTGCAGCAACTTTTTGGAACTTGTTTCCATGCAGTATATTTCCTCTTGACATTATTGGTTCTTGTAAATATTTTTCAGGCAGAATTTGACTTGCATGGGGAGGAATGGGAGTGGGGAAGTTATAACACTCAACGTGTAGTGGCAGTGGGTGCATTCAGTAACGACGATGGTTTGCGTCTTGAGAAAATTTTTATCCAAAAGGATGATGCAACAATCCATGCTGATGGAACTTTGTTGGGGCCAAAAACCAATCTTCATTTTGCTGTTCTAAATTTTCCTGTTAGTCTAGTTCCTACCATAGTGCAGATTATTGAATCATCTGCCACTGAAGCTGTTCATTCTTTGCGACAATTGCTGGCCCCGATTAAGGGTATATTATACACAGAAGGAGACCTCAGAGGAAGTCTTGCAAAACCAGAATGTGATGTACAAGTAAGGCTCTTGGATGGTACCATTGGGGGCATTGATCTTGGGCGTGCTGAAGTTGTTGCTTCCCTGACCTCAAGCAGCCGCTTTCTGTTCAATGCCAAATTTGAACCAATAATCCAAAATGGCCATGTACACGTACAGGGAAGTGTTCCTGTTACTTTTGTCCAAAATAGCATCTCTGAGGAAGAAATAGAAATAGAAACAGAACGAAGCGAGGCAACTTTTGTCCCTGGCTGGGTGAAAGAAAGGAGTAAGGAGTCAACTGATAAAACTAGTGAGAAGAAAACCTTCCGAGAGAGAACAGAAGAAGGTTGGGATGCTCAGTTAGCTGAAAGTCTTAAAGGTTTAAACTGGAACATCTTAGATGTAGGAGAAGTTAGAATCGATGCTGATATAAAGGATGGGGGCATGATGTTGTTGACAGCATTATCTCCTTATGCAAACTGGCTTAGTGGCAATGCTGATGTCATGCTTCAGGTGGGTTAACTAAAGGTAAAGAATTTGCATAACATTTGACCAAGTGTAATTTAGTAGTAACTTTCAATTGTTTTCTCGTCTTTTAAAACAGGTTAGAGGCACTGTTGAACAACCTGTGCTTGATGGATCTGCATCATTCCATAGGGCATCTATATCCTCACCTGTACTCAGACAACCACTTACAAACATTGGTGGCACTGTACATGTGAAATCAAATAAATTATGCATAGCTTTATTGGAAAGCAGGGTAAGCAGAAGAGGGAAGCTGTTTCTAAAAGGGAATTTGCCCCTTAGAACAAGTGAAGCATCCCTGGGTGATAAAATTGACATGAAATGTGAAGTTCTCGAAGTACAGGCAAAGAACATTCTGAGGTGAACATGATTTATGATGCATAATATAATGACTTTGTTCCTAAATGCTGGTTCTTGTGTTTATTGTGAGTATTGATGAAAGGGAGTAGTTGCAGTAATCTGCCCCCCAGCTGCCATCTGGCATTTGCCCCTACTCTCCCTTTAGATCCATATACAGAACAGATCTCCTTCCTCCCGCCCTCTTGCTTCCTGTTAGCTGTCTATTTGTATTGATTTCTTTCACATGTTGCTTGTGGAAAACTGAAATCTTGCTGAAATTAGTGGCCAGGTTGACACCCAGTTGCAGATAACTGGTTCCATACTGCAGCCAACCATCTCAGGCAATATTAAGTTGAGCCATGGAGAGGCATATTTACCGCATGATAAGGGTAGTGGAGCTGCACCTTTGAATAGGCTGGCATCAAATCAGTCTAGGCTTCTGGGTAGCGGTGTCAACAAAGCAGTTGCTTCTAGATATGTCTCACGGTTTTTCGGTTCTGAACCTGCTTCTTCAAGGACCAAACTCCCACAACCCTCTGGTAGTATATGCCATTCAATGTTTTCAATTCTGATGCCTTTTTCTTTTTTTCTAGCAGTCACCGAATACAGCAATAGAAATCAAGACTACTCTTTTATATGGTTTTAGAATTTTGAAAATTTCAGTAGAAAATATTTCTTTTTCAATAACTGAATAAGACTCCTAGGAAACAATTTTATGCGCTATTCAATACCCATTACTTGTGGATTTATCAATCTAGTTAAACACAAACAAGTCTCTCAATTAGAAAAGAAAATTGGAGGACTTTTCCTTCAGGTAGGCTCTTAGATAACTTGAAGAGGTTCAAGGGCAAAACCTCTGATAGAGGATTTTCTTCTTGTGTTTCAATACTTTGAAGCCTCTCATGGGTTACAAATACAAGTAATAAGCTACTTTGATGCAACAAGAAGTGGAAGAAGGAAAAAAAAGTGAAAAATCTATTGGTAATTTAAGAATTTATGGCATCAGGTTAAATTTTGTTTAAGAAAATTATGGATATGGATATGCCTGGTCTATTGATGTCTAAACCTTTGGTTTGCTATTTTTAAATGTTATTTAACTTAAACTTATATTTAGATTTTGTTCTTATTTTCTGCACAAATTAGGTGATACTGACAGGATGAAGCTTCTTATTAAAAAGAATAATAACTATTGTCAATCTCCTGAAATGAAGAATACAGATTTACCATCAGTTCTATGAACATGCAGAATCCTGTCTATTGTATAATTAATTTGTCTTTATTATTTGTTTCTGATCATCCATGTGAAGTAATTATTATTTCTTTTTTCAGTTAAGTCAGCTGGAGTTGAGAAGGAGATGGAGCTAGTGAACATTAAACCAAGTGTTGATGTACGCCTTAGTGATTTGAAACTTGTTTTAGGACCAGAATTAAGGATAGTTTATCCTTTGATTCTTAACTTTGCTGTTAGTGGGGAACTCGAATTGAATGGCTTGGCTCATCCAAAGTGGATAAAACCGAAGGGCACTTTAACATTTGAGAATGGTGATGTGAATCTTGTTGCAACTCAAGTGAGTCCTATCTATTTCTATGTCACTCTTGTTTAAGCTTCTTTCCTTGTGCTCAAATTTGTTTCTGGTGGACTTTTCTTTTATTGCATTTAATATGCTGAGATCGACTTCTCCAAATCAGGTAAGGCTTAAGCGGGAACATCTCAATATAGCAAAATTTGAACCGGAGTATGGTTTAGATCCAATGCTGGACTTGGCTTTGGTTGGATCAGAATGGCAATTCAGGATTCAAAGTCGAGCCAGCAATTGGCAGGACAAGTTGGTGGTGACCTCAACACGTTCTGTGGAGCAGGATGTTCTCTCACCCACTGAGGTAACTACTAATTAATAAAATATGTTTGATGATGCATCATTTTTCTGTTCCCACTGGGTCCCCCTGAAATGATCTATTCTGTCTTACATGAGCTGTAAGCGTTTGTCCCACTTCCTTTTAGCTATGTGCCAAAGGTAGAATGATACAATTCAAGGTTCCCTTAGAAACTTTGAACCTAGGAAAGTAGATTATAACCTCTTGTACTAGGGTTGCATCCTATGGTGTTATTAAATGATTTATTATTCGTAAACAATGATGAGGTTTTCTGGTTTCTTTCTTTCTAAATTGACCGTGTAAGGATAAAGTTGTCAAACATCATTCTTTCCTATATCGTGGAAATTTGCTTGAGATGTAATGGCAAAGTTGAACCTATCTACTAGTTTGTTTTGTGTACCTTCATTCATATTCAATGCATGTAGCCGATCTCCATGCCACATGTGATATTTTGTTCTGGTTTTCTGTTTATCTAACAAGGCATCCAATGAGGCAAGGCATTTATAAGTTTAACAAGGATATGTGAATATTAGGTAGTTGCCAAATTCAGATCTCATGGACTATAGTGGGTTGTTTTGAATTTTGCCATCTTGTACAGGCTGCTAGAGTGTTTGAGAGTCAATTGGCTGAGTCTATATTGGAAGGTGATGGCCAACTTGCATTTAAAAAGCTTGCGACTGCAACACTTGAAACGCTAATGCCAAGAATCGAAGGGAAGGGAGAGTTTGGTCAGGCCAGGTGGAGGCTAGTGTATGCCCCACAAATCCCTAGTTTGCTATCTGTTGATCCCACGGCTGATCCTCTCAAATCTTTAGCCAGTAATATATCCTTTGGAACAGAAGTTGAAGTCCAGCTTGGGAAACGTTTGCAGGTAAATCTAAATTCTATCCATTCTTTTTTTTTGCTCTGATCAATATTTCGCTTCGTGTAAGCAGCTCTTCCTTCACGCAAATGAATTAATATATAGAATACCAAAGTAGGGAAAAGAAAAACCAAAATTGTACAGTTTTTGTTGGGTGCTTTGATTATGCACTAATCATCTGAACGTGGCTCAATAAGCTTCTATACGATCTTCAGTCAATGTTGAACTTTGTTCTTACTTGAAGATCAATGTTGAACTTTGTTCTTACCTGGTGCTTTTATCCCTCTCTCTTAGGCCTCTATAGTTAGGCAGCTGAAAGAATCAGAGATGGCTATGCAATGGACCTTGATTTACAAGCTTACAAGTCGTCTGCGAGTTCTACTACAATCTGCACCTTCCAAACGTCTTCTTTTCGAGTATTCTGCTACCTCGCAAGACTAATCTGCTATCAGTTGTTTGTTTTAGGGCAAACCTGCTACCTGCCATTTTCAGGGCTTTGCACAGGTAAAAGTGCCACAGTGATGCTTATCCTTCAAGTAAAACGAAGGGTAAGAGAGGTCTAGGGAAGGGGTAGTAGTTTTTGAAAATGCAAAGGTAGGTTTAATTACGTATTTCATTCTTTGCTCAAAATGAAGAGCTTGTTTATATTTGAATCACCTTCATCTTTGTACAGATGTAAAATTCAACAAAATGATAGTTTCAAGAGTAAATATAGTATTGCTCAATCTTTAGCCTTTTCAACTACGCGTATCAAATGTAAGGAGTGATTTCATGAACTAATAAAATTAGATTTCTTGGCTTTCCAATTTGCAAGTTTGTAACATCCATTCTCATTTGGATAAAGCAAAGATTTGAGCTTGTTAAAGTTTTCCATTTGATTCAAAAGAATCCAAATGAAAGAGTGAGTAAATAAGGGGGTATAAAAGAGAAGGCAGATTAGTGCAATTCTTTACTATTATATAAGCAATCTAAAGAATTATACAGAAAATACATTCTACATGTAAATATACTCGCTTCCTAACTTTTCTTTTTCTAGTCCACATTGGAAACATACGAAATTCTTGATTAACGTTGCTTCATTCAATTCAATTTTTCAATGTGGTTGGCAGTAAGGGGGAAAAAAGTCATGATAACAGAGTGTTGAAACCCTTTAAAATTTACACTTGTTATCAACATCGTGGACCCAAGACAAGAAAAAAAAAATCAATCGAAACAAAAGGAAAAAGAAAAGGAAGGCTGTCACCAAAATCTCCATGGATCCTTGTATGGAGGAACGTAATTATCTGTGGGAGGGAGAAGGCGAAAGGATGCAACAGTCTGTTCCAATAAGGGACCCATCTGTATTATGCAAGTTTCACTTAGTAAGTAATTCACGCATTATTCTGAATACACACACACACACACACACACACACACACACACATATAATCATCCCTTTTCCTTGAATTGGATAAAAACTACCTTGACCACAGTTACATACAAAATGACCATCTGATACTTTTATTCTTCCATTCTTCTGTCCTATTAGAAATAGTCTACTAATGTTCATTTTTGCATGTGTGTGTGTGTGTGTGTGTGTGAGAGAGAGAGAGAGAGAGAGAGAGAGACCTTAGTCCACTCCTTGCTAAGAGTTGAAGCACTTAGAGAGTACAGATAGCCTGCAATAGACATTTGCATGGTTGAATGATAACAGAAGAAGATGATATGCAGAAGTCCCACAAACAGAAACATAAGCCGAATATGTCATAAAGTATCCGGAAGAGACTATGTCAAGTCTCAAGCATTAACTACAAAATTGTAGTAGCAAAGGATATCTGTGCTTAAATGAATGAGGCATCTTTCTATATATATTTTTTCCAGATTTGACTTAGATGACTGTCAGTAATTCACTTTTGAAATTACAAACATCACCATTCCCACACATTCTTATTTATTAGGATAAAATAGTTATTTAATTATAATTTTAAAAACTTGTGTAAAATTGTTAGTAACTATTTTGATGAGTTCCAAGCTGTCATGCAAGCGATTTCCTTTTTTGCCCCCTCTTTACCATGTTGGAAATATTGGCAGATAAGTTATGCGCATAAAATATTTTGTTAACTGGTTCCTAAAAGCAGATAAGTCATGCGCATAAAATATTTTGTTAACTGGTTCCTAAAATCTTAGATCTTCAGGACTCTACCAAGGAAGTTTCAAATTTGTTTTCGGTACTTGGCGAGAAATTAGATGACAAACTGGGTTGCAAAGATTTTAATAGCTTCATAATACAACTACACCTTTGGGAAATGAGGAACAAAGGTAGAAATTTTATGATCCTACCTTCTCGTTCAGCTGTTGAAGCAACATAATGTCGGTACAGGTTTGCTTCTTGAGCCTGCAAATATCCATTAAATGCATCAACACTCCACAAAATGGAAGGTTGACAGATCTTTGCACTGATGATAACTGTCAAAAAGGGAACACTTACTGATTTTGTTGGTGATTTGCGAACAAGGTACTCATAGTACCAATATAGCTCGCCATCAATCTGGGAAAGAGGAAAAAGAATTATACAAGCCACTTTGACTCCAAAGCTTTTAGATGTATATCAATTATATTAAAATAACCGAGAGAAATGGTAATACAAATTAAAGCAAGGTCTTTAAAGCTTACTTCACTAGCATGCGCATCAAGAACTGAACTCTCACTCATCCGCTGACTCGAGGTGACACGCTACCAAAAGATGTAGAATGTCAAATGATAAACAACTTGATGTAAGTTTTTGGCAATTAAATCCAATATCCTTTCTAGGGAGCAGTATTTATTTATTTGTTCATTCATTTAAATGGTCAAACAGTAGAGATATTTTATAAATTAAAAAAATATATGAGAAGAAAAGTAGAAAACTAATTTACATGGTTCAGACTCCATGAGAGCAACACAATTTAAACTGTAGTTTAACGTCAAAAAATGTTCAAAGACAAGCATTTTATTTAGGTTAAAATATGCTCAAAATCCCTGCACCTTTCATACATTTAGAATTTAGTCCCCCTAATTTTATTTCTAGGAATTTAGCCCCTCTACTTTCTGAATTTAAAAGTGCAAGTTCAATTGTTAATGCCATTAAATTTTTTGTTAAATTCTGATATATTACAACTTCATTTTTTCTGTTACATGGATACCTAGTGAATTTATTATTATTATTATTATTATTATTATTATTATTATTATTTCAAAATCTCACACCAGCAAATGTAACAGAAAATTTCAGCTGGAGTGGACGATTGGACCTGAACTATGAAGTATGAAAAGTAGAGGGCCTAAATTCTTGAAAATAAAAGTAGAGGGATTAAATTCCAAATGTGTGAAGCGTACAGAGACTTGGAGTATATTTTAACATTTTATTAACATCTACACAACTTTTTAGGTGGCTTATAGTTTCTACTGCAATTTTCAGTTTCAGGAAGATTTCAGTCTTAATTGAGCATTTGGGACAAATTTTCAGATGAACCAAAGTTAGAAATGTAAGTTATCTATCATACACATGAACAAAAAGAAGTCGTGTATTACCAGTGCAGACTTGTCAGACAATACAGAATCAGCAACATCTTTTGCTGCCCATGTCTTCTTATCCTTTGACTTCAAAAACTGAACATTCGGTGGACCTATCTGAATCAAAGGATGAAATAAAATTCATAAAACATTGGACAGTTAACAAATAGGAATACATTCAGAAAGATGCAATTCTATAAAATTACCGAAACAGAAATGATGAGATTATCAACAATGTCCACACGTTCAGACACAATGCGTAGGCGTGCATCAGCTGCATTATATGTAAAATCTTGTTAGTATATCATATATTTTGTGTCCAATATCTAATTGTGTTTTAGAAATATTGCAACAAAACTTGGAATTCTGAGTAGTACTGATTAAAATGCTATAGCACACACAACTTTTCTTTTCCGAGTTGTGAGATTGAGTAAGACTTACGAGACAATGGTGCTGCAGATGAATAGCGTTCTGGCTTTCTAGATTCCACCCTTCAGAAAAAATGCAAAAAGAGTCATGTTCCTACACTTTGAGGTGAATTGGTTTACTCTTCCTTGAGTGAAATTGAAAGTGATATTACAGGTGTATCAGAATCTCATAGCGAAAGAACTATAAGATGCCTTTAAACAAAATACGTAATTTGAATCCTCCAAAGATATGTGTTACTGTGTGTGCCAATCATACTGCATAAACTGTAACAAGAGTCAATTCTCCGCATATATTAGGGTCAATTGCTCCATAGAAGTAAACGAGGTAATTTTTCAATAGGACTGAGAACGATGAGACAGAGTGAACAACATGTTTTCTTTACAGATTTCTAAATTTATATATGATAATAATGAAAAAAGGCAGCAGGTCATGTCACGTATAATTTTGATGCTGAAAACCTACCATTTAAAAAGGAACTTCTTGGATGGCAATTCCACTGGGTATGAATAGGTATAAGCATTTATTTCATCAACTAATGAAGTCATTCTTACATCTTCCGCAGCAAGACATCCTGCAATAAGCTTAACATAATACTTGGAAGAAAAAGGAAGAGAGTATGGATATAGAAATTATTGAAAAACTAGATAGCATGCATTCAAATGTTTCCTTCCAACAGAAGTGTTACAAAATCAGAAGAAGGTGAAGATTCAGTGGGAGATTGTTGAAGCCTAATAGTAGGAGCAATAACAAAAGAAAAATAAGATCCCTTTATGATCCTCTAGATAAACATTACATAGAAGGATCCACTTAAATTTCTAGAAATAAAGGGTTCTTTCTTCGGTCAGAGAAGAAGGCTCTACCAAAAATCTAAAACATACAATTTGATTTTGGTGCAACTAGAAACTGCTTACACTCAACCATGGGTAAGTTTAAATATCACAATTCTTTACACAAGCTCAAGCCATAACAGGGATGCCACACCTAATATTTTGTGAATTCAGCACTATAATGATTCTTTTGGGATATATAATAGTCTTCATGGTTAACAAAATCAAAACGAAAGCAAAATAAAATAAGTATAGCACATCATGTAAATTTTCCATCACTGATGATAGATGGGCATATAAGACAGCCTAATAGCTTTTAAATAACTGGTTCCTTTTCTTCACTAAAAACCAACTAAGCTAAGCCATTCGTTCTTCATACCGTCATTTCATCATGAACAAGGTGAACTAGTGAAAGAGGCAACGAAGGTATAAACATGTACCTGAAGATGGAAAATGTGTGGAGAGCGAAGAAGAAAGAGCCAAGAGCAGCAAATCCCTTCTCCATAACACGTTTGGGGAAGTGGGTTTTGAAGCAACACTGCAACATAGTGTAGTTTTCTGATGAAATTTTGTACTGTAATTACTATAATTATGACTTAGCATTCCACTGCCATTACTAACCGGTTCATGCCTGAGAGAAAAGCCCAGAAAAAAAAAACAAGTTGAGAAGAAACAAAGCCAAAAAGAAAAAGTAGAGATAGAAAGAAAAAGAGAAAACCTGAAGAAAGGGAGGGTTGGGAGCGAAAGAAGAGAGGGAGAGAGAACCACCATTTTTACTCTCTCTACTCTGCTACTTTCTTTCTTAGCTTATTATACTTAGCTAAACTCATCCGCTTGGATTTCATTTTTCAGATTTTCTTCACTTTTAAATGGGTAATGTTCTTCTACAACTCATCACCAAATCGGCTAAATCCAAGACACCAATAGTATGTTGCCACGTAAAACAGTTATTATCATTATTAGTCCTGAACTTAATAACTTTTATCAAGTTGGCCCATTGACTCTTTTTTTTTATCAAATAGATCTCCGAGATTGGTATCCATTACACAAATTCGTCCTTATCTTTGTTTTTTAACAATGGGGTGACGTTCCCAAACATAAACATGACACGCGAACAAAAGGGAACGCATGTGTTTTCTTCTTTAATTATTTAAAAAAAATTAAAAAAATATAATTAAAATTTAGAAAATTACAAAATATAAAAAATCAAAAAATATTTAGAAATTCAAAAATAAATAATAATGGATCAACAACCGGTCACCGCGATCAATACCCAATCAAGATTGATCAATTTTTTGAATTTTATATTTTTCTAAATTTAAACTACTTTTAAATTTTGTTGAGTCTTTTGTAATTTTCTAAAATTTTAATTATAAATTTTTTATTTTTTGAATTGTCTATATTTTTCAATTTTTAAAAGTTTCTTATTTTTAAATTTTTTTATAGATTTTTTAAAAAATTATTTTTTTAAATTTATATAAATGTTTTGAATTTTTCAACTTTTTAAAATTTTTTAGAATAATTGAAGTTAAGATACATTTCATTCCTTTGTTTGCCCACGTGTCATGTCCATGTTTAGCCGGTAAAATTTTTTTAGAATAATTGAAGCTAGGATACATGTCATTCCCTTGTTTGCCCACATGTCATGTCCATGTTTAGCCACATTACCACATTGTTAATGGTAGGGACCAATTTGTGTAAGTAATGCTAATCTCAAAGACCAATTTGATCCTAAAAAAATGTCTAGGAGCTAATTTGAGAAATGTTACCATGTTCAAGGGCTAATCTATATATTAGTAGGAGGAGGAGGAGGAGGAAGAAGAAGAAACGTAAATAGAAAACTTACAAGACAAAAATAAACTAAGAAGTGTCAGAACTTGTATTCTGAAACACTTTACGATATTTAAGTATGTATTTTAGTAAAGTGAAGTAAGATTGAATATAATAAGAAAGGAAAAATGAGAGGTCATACTTATAGTGAGAATAAAACTCGGTGTTTATAAATGATTTTCGTTTTTTTTGTGTGCTGACCAACTTTATTAACCAATTAATGATTGGTTGATATGATGTCTCATATTTGTTAAAGATGTTAATAGCTCACACTTTATTAATGGTTGTGCAAAATGTAAAGAGATGAATCCAACTTGTTTCATGTGGCCTCATTGATTTAGCAAATAGTCCCCATTTTAGTCTAAGACGGGTTATAAAATGACATATGGAAGTTTAAGATGAAAAAAAATATATCACTAAATAAGAGGATTGATGATAAGAAAAGCGATAGAGAAGTAGTTGGATCTCGTGAATGATTTGTGCTCAACTAATTAATCGTATCGAAATATTTGTGGTAACTAAATTGTTTAGTGTTATCGTATCCCATTAATGACTTTTGTTATACTGAACTCTATGTCTAAGAGTATTTTTGTGGAAGCCAATTTGTTTGACAATATTGTATTCTCTAGAGGATTTTTTGCTCAACCAAACTTTGTTGGGTGTAATAGTAACCCCTGCGAGAGTTCTGCTTTACCAAACTCTACAGTTACGTGTGTGTTTTGGAGCGCTTAGGAGCAAAAGTTTAAACTGCTCGGTAGAACAAGATTGTGAGATAATAAAGGCAAAGCTATACGAGTGATGCATGCACAAAGGCCTGGCCAAGTCAAAAACTTACTTGGAGAGGAAGAATTTGACTTGTGCTATGCCTTTTACTAGTTGTGGCTAGTCGAATTGTACAAAAGATGTCTTTCAAGATAAGTTGTTGCTAATTTTTCTTAAATAATTGACCTAAACTGGCCAAAAATTCTAAGGTAGGGATTCCTTTTATAAACTCCTAAAACGACATTCTTCAAGATTTTGGGTCTTCCACTAGTAGTGAAGTCCTCCAAGCAAGCTTCAATTCTTCTTGGCAGCTTTGTAAACCCATGGACACATGATACTACATATATAAATTTACTTGGCTTGAATTTGCTTGGACCTTGTCTTTGTAACCGATCTTCTTAAAAAAGAAAGTTTATCTTGACTTTGGTAAGACCTTTGTGAGTGCATTAAAGAGGTTGCTAAAAAACCTTCATAACATATGTGGAGCCAAAAAGAAAGAAAAGCAAAGGTTGAACCGGAGTTGAAAGGAGCTTACAAGAAGTTGAAAGGACAAGAAGCTTAGGCCGCAGGAAGCTGAAAACAACTAACATATATGCACCTAAAAATGAAATGGTGAAAAGCCACAGTTCAGTCGACGAAGCTGCAACAAGCTGTAAGAAGCATAGGTTACAGGGTGAGATTTGAAAAAAAAAACAAAAAAACAAAAAACTAACATACCATATGCACACCCAAAAATAATCATGGCAAATTAAAACCATAGCCGCAAGAAGCTATAAGAAGCTACATAATGCATCTACAGGAAGCCACAAAGGCTACAATGTGAGAATTATAGAGTAGAGCTACATAGGTCGCTGAGTTGCATCCAGAAACAACAAAAAAGAGAATTGGAGCTCTAAATAAATGAAACCCACAATAATATAGGAGTTGTATTAAAAAACAACATGAAAGAGAGCCGAAACTCCATAGAAATGAAACTCGTAAACAACATGGGAGTTGCACCAAAGAACAAAAATGAAACCGCAAACAACATAAGAGAAGTAAAACCCTAAAATAACATTTGATAAGTAAAACTCAAAAACAAAAATGGCAGATATGTAACTGAAAAGACAAGAGTGGGGGTTTAAACTTGAACTTGAATGAGGACTACATAACTAGGCTTACAGAATTTGGGCTGCAGAATCACCACTATGGAACCATGGCTACAAAATCAAGATTGTAGAATCAAGGTTGAAAAACCGAGACTGTAAAATCAGCAGAATCATGGTTGCAAATTTATGGTTGTAGAATCTCAGTTCTACTATGTTTAAATTTAATTAAAAACAATATTTTAAATAAAAGTCAATTTTTTTATTAAATCAAATGATAAATCATCGCATAAATTATTTTAGGTTAAATTATGGTTACAATCCTTCTATTATGTTTAAATTGAAGGTTTGATATCTATACTTCAATTTGACATGATTTGGTTTCATTATTTTTATAATATCATTAATTAGTCAAAATAATTTACACTCTTAATTATTTTTTACTAAAATGCTAATATCAATTTTTTTTTTAAATATCCATTATACTTGTGTTAGAAAAATGTTTTTAGTAGTAGTAATTAAAGAATGTTAACTATTTTGGTTAATTAATGTAATTGTAAAATAGGTAATGAATTTATATCAAATAAACTCTACCGACTAAATTACTAAATGTGAGCATAATAGAAAGACCAAAATTAAAATTTAATATATTACGATGATTAAAAGAATAAAATAAAGGAACTAGACAATTCCCATGGAGAAAAGCCCTTGGGGCATTCCTTTCAAGTAAAGTTAGAATGTGCTTCCCATGACTCTCATTTTTATATAATTTTATTTATTATGTAAAAATTTATATTTATTTTTTATACTTTAATTTCTAATATAATATAATTTTTATATTTTTATAATATTGTTCATAGAGTTAATATTTAAGTTAAATTGTTGATATAATTTTTTTAAGAAATATTATTTTAATAAAAAATTATTTTGGCACCATAAATTGTAATAAATGTTTTTTTAAATCTATGTCAATTATTAAAATCATTGTAAGACAATGGTAAATTTTCAATTTTAATGTCTCTATTATACTCACATTTGGTACTATTCCAATTAAAATGATGATTAAAAACATATTTCTAACATAAAAATAAAATCTATTTTAGTATGATAAGTTTGAATGAGTGTTTTTTAAAAAAAAATATTGACTTCAACATTTTAACCGAAAAAATTAAAGGTGTTAAATATTTGAATAATTTATTATATTACATAGCAAAACCAAATTATGTCAAATTAAAATATAGACACTAAATCTTAAATTTAAATATAGTAGAAAGACTGTAACCATAAATTGGCCTAAAATAATCTATACCTAACACAATCATTTGCCATTTGGTTTAATAAAAAGAATTAATATTTAAAAAAAATGTTTTAACTTGTATTTAATTAAATTAATATAAGTTAATTTACCCAAAGTGAAGTGGGGATAGAAAAAAATTTCTTTTTGACAATGTTTTCATAAATAACATGGTACGATTTTTAAACTTTTAATATAATTCATAGTGGTGGTGATTTTAGAAAAACACGAGTTTTTCTTAAAGTTTTTAAAATTAGATTAGTTATTGAATCGATCAAATCATTTATTCTTAATTGGATTGGTTTGTTCGATTAATTGTATAAATTATTAAATATTATAAATTAAAAATAAAAATAAAAATAATTTTAAATTTAATTAATTTAATTTTTTTAGTTCAGTCTAATCGATCTGTGTCGGTTAGTGGATCGATTGGTCTAATTATTTTATTTCGAATCGATATTTCATTTAACTCCTGATTCAATTGATCTAACATGATCTTATCCAATTTTGAAAATAGTGACTTTTTTTCGATTTTTGAAATTGATATAAGTTTAAAGGGTATTATTTAAATTATAAAAAAGGGGTATTATTTACACCAGTAAAATATAACAATTCCGTAGAGGATAAAATTTAAAAGTTGGTGGATAAGGATTTCCCGTTTCAAGCATATTCCAACAGATGAATTTGTAAACCGATCTGAGATTGAAGTTAGGTCTGTTTCCAAACAGGACGCGGACGTCACTGCTTGTCAAGTAGTCTCCTCTCCCCTCCTCGCTAAAAAGCATTTCATTATTGCTTTCCATTCTAGTCGCCGATCTCTTCAATCTTTTTTTCTTCTTGCCCTTTTCTCTGTTTCTTTCTTCAGACGATCTTCAATCTCTTCAAACATTTTAGGTAATTTATCTTTCGGTTTCCCTTCTCCTTTTCTTATCATATCATTACGGAATCTTTTTTCCCCTTTTGCAGTATTTTTATCGATTTTTTGCTTTATTTCTCGTTCAAATTTTCTGCCTAATCTTTGATTTTTGATGTTTTATCCCTTCTTATTGGTTGATCTTCTCGAGATTTAAATTGGAAAACATAATCGAAGAACTAAAAGCTTACCCGAATTTTCGTTACTAGTTGCTCTCTTGATATATATTTAAAATTTTAAGGAATTATGCTTTTTTCCCATTTTATCTGGTGATTATATATCGTTTAGTCCTAAGAGTTTGACCAAAATATTTTTGTTGGATTTTGCTTTACAGAAAAGCTTTGATAGAAAAATTCATATGATCGAGCTGATTGAACGTGTGTATTTGTATTAAGAAGAGGCTTATTCATTGTAAATGTTTATTTTCAATAAATCTGATTATTGTTATGGTTAAAGTAATTTTGTTATTTGATGAGAAACAGTCATAACTCAGCATCTTGTAAGTAGAGTTCTTTTTAGTTGTTTGATGGATTTTAGGTGTTGCTTGTTTTCAATCTATAAAATGGTCGACTTGGTATCCATGTCTTATAATAAATCATACCCAAATTCAGTGTTTATTACAATTTACAAACAATCTACTCTTTTGGTTTTTAATTCTTTGGTGCTTTCGATGGTTGTTTCCTTTCATTTTACTACTTTGCTTATAGGTTGAACTCTTATTAAATTTCCTCTTTGGGAAAATTAATGATTTGCCTCATTCTAATAATGGTTGTCTAAATGAATAGTGTTATTTGTCCATGAAGGCAATGAAGCCCGGAGTTTCTTCATTGAACCCATATGCAGCATCATACATACCTCTTGCCAAAAGGGAGGCCAGTGATAATGTGACAGCCAAAGATATTAAACACGGCAATGAGAATGCTTGGTTCAAACCTTCCTCACACTTTGCATATAACCCGCACAGTAGCAATGCTTTTCTTGGCTCTTCAGCCTATGGTACTGAAAAGCACCAGGTTGCAGAAGGTTCTGCAGTGAAAAGCCATCCTGCTCATGGTTCTTTGATGCAAAATCCTGGTGAAATGACTGACAAGCAGATTGTGGATGAAGAATTTGACATGGATTTGGAGTATCTTCGCATGACATTTCCTGGTTTGTCCAATGAGTCTCTTTTGGATGTCTACTTGGCGAATGATGGAGACTTTGAAGCCACTGTTGATATGCTGAACCAACTTGAGGTAAATTTGACCTTTGTTTATTTTATAATTACGAATATCATGGTGAGCGTGATATTGGTGGATTGCTTTCCTTCATTCCTTCTCATTGTGAGTTTTTCTTTTCTTAAGCCTTGGGAGGATGAATGTTTGAGCTCCCCTCCTGCTGTTCTATCATGCACATCTCCAAGTGTCCCGCTATGAACTGCTAATAGTGAAGTAATTGAATTCCAGCATAATTTTCTGATTTTTATTGTCTAATTACATATTTAACCTGATTTTATATTTTTGGCTTCGACTAATAATTGTCTGATCAAAGAGTTCGGGATCTTACTCCATTTTTGGCCCATTGTGGTGTAGCCACGGTTTTCTTCTTCATTTCTTTTGTGCAACTTCTGATCTCATCATCATGTTTGGTGACTGAAGTGAAAGATCTTTTGGTTCCCCCCCTTTTCATGTTTTCATCTGATCTCGTACATTCATTCATGTGATTGATTTTTCATATGGATTTTTGGTTCTTACCATAAGTAGTATGTCATTGTGTACTTGTTTTTATTCACAATCACGTAACTGTTAGTTCAATATGTCCAAAGTGAGGATTCTATGTTAGGTTAGTCTGTTAATAATTTCTGCTAATTGGGTAGATTAAGGATGCTGGTCTGGGCTTTTCCCTCATGCAGCAAACTTGGTTTTTGATGGTTGTATGACAAATTCTTTATGCAGTTTGCTTCAGCTTATCAGTATTTCACGTAGGTTTTACACTGAGCTAAATGTTTAATTTGTATATGACTTTCACTGAAAGATGTAAAAAAGAAGTTTTTGTTTCTGATAGTGGTATACTTTGTTGGAAATAATTTCTGGAGTATATGTCATGTTGATTTTTTAATTAGTTGATAATTTTGAAAATGTGTACTTAAAATTTCTCTTGGTATTCATGGGATTGTTGTCTTGTTCAGATGCACACTGTTGAGTCATCTGAAACTCTTCCCGACACTTTGGATATCGGTGATGTCTCAGAATCCGGGTCTTCAGCAACCTGTGT
Source organism: Gossypium hirsutum (assembly GCF_007990345.1). Taxonomy (NCBI): domain Eukaryota; kingdom Viridiplantae; phylum Streptophyta; class Magnoliopsida; order Malvales; family Malvaceae; genus Gossypium; species Gossypium hirsutum. The sequence goes on along the minus strand of NC_053442.1, from coordinate 7,071,724 downwards.
TGGTCTTAAACTGAAGAACATGGCGGGTGAAACCAGTGCTTCTTCATCAGGCGGTGCAGAATCTGCTGTTGCCTCATGATCGACTTCCTGAAAGGATATATTTCAGTGTTTGTGGTATAGATGTATACACAACAAGTAGGGGCTTTCTTAAAATCTGAGAAATATGGTAAATGCTATAACATTTGAAAGATTGTTTATGTTGTATAGTTGTATGTTGCTTGTCTTGCCTAAACTGATACTGCAGTTGTGAGCTTTAATTTGATTGATGGAAAAGCTCCTTTTTGCAGTTAACATGCAAAACATAGTTTTTAAGAATGAAAATGATTCTTCCCTGTTTCTTTATTGTTGTTTTGGTTTTACATGCATTGCGTTCATGGTGTTATAAATTTGTATAAAATCTGCCAATTGTCATGTGTGTGTTTTGTTTGGTTATATTTCAATTCTTAGGTCTTTTTGTATGGGTTTAATTCTAGTTCCTCCAACTTATATTTGTATTTGTAAACTCTTGAAAAAGGTTAAAGTCTACTAGAAATCCCTATACTATTATGTAAATTCATTTTAGTCCCTGTACTAAAAATTGCCTCAGATTAGTACTGTTACCTTAATTTCTTATTTAAATAATGATATTGTTAAAATTTTCTGTTAAGTTGTTGGTAATTTGGATAAAATATATCATGTCCAATTGATTTATCTATGGCATGATAATTTAAAATACATGAATGGTTTTTTACGAGTCAAGTCAGGATAAATTATATTTTTAGTGTATAAAAATTAATTTAAAGCAATTTTTAATAAAAAAGATTAAAATAAACTTTACATCAGGATAAATTATATTTGTAGTGTATAAAAATTAAATTAAAGCAATTTTTAATAAAAAAGATTAAAATAAACTTTACATATTAGTGTAGTGACTTTTGAAAAACTTTAACCCTTAAAAAAATAAAATATATTAAGCATTTTAAGGCTGAAATTACTGCATCAACTAAATCAATACTCAATCCGCTTCTTACTAGTTTCAAATACAGTTATAATTATTTATTTTCCTGTTTAAACCATAGAAACGACGGGAAATTGGGAATCAATAAAAAGAAAGTGTGAGAGAAATTTTAGAAGGTAAAAATATTGTGGAAGTCCAGGAAGTTAAAGTGTACTTTTTTTATTAAAAAATGGGTAAATTAATATTTACATGTTAGATAAAAAATTGGTTAAATAAAAAAATTGGTCTTTATGTTAAAAAAATTATCTCTTCTTATTGTTAAAAATTAGATTTTATACGTCTGGATGATACATGTAATTATCTGGTTATTTCATCAATCACATTAATTTTTAACAATAAAAATAATTTAATAAAGGACCGATTTGTTGTTTAATTTAATATAATAAGACAAACTTACCCAATTTCTAACAAAAAAAAAATAGATCTAACTATTAGTACAAGTTCTCTATGAAATTTTATCCCTAAAAGAAAAGAAGCCCAGACCCATGTAATGGAAGGCCTGACACCCATTTGCTCTTCTGAGTCTAAATTCAGCCACTAAACCCTCTTTTCGTGTTCCTTTTCCTTTTAATACATAACCCTTGTCTTCTGTTTCAGTTCCACCATTAAAAATGACCATTTCTTCTCTTCTCTTCTATTTCCCTTTCTTCTTTCTTCTTTGTTTCCGCTGCGAAAGGGTACCTACAAATATTTATTAAATGCAATTGTATCTCCCAAGTTCAAATTTTTTATTCAAACTTTCATGGCTTTTTGTTTATCTTCTGCAGTTACTTATTCATGTAGAGTTTGCAGAAATTTTCGTGTTCTAGCTCGTTTTTCTACTTCATGTGCTCTAAATACAGTAGATTACTTCAAAGAAATCGATACCCATGTTTCCGACTATCCTGAATTACAACGGAGGATGCAGAGTTATGCTATCTCAGGTGACTTTAGCAATGCTTTCTCTACTCTAGATTTGATGAAAAACATTGATGGGAAACCAACCGTGTATGATTGTAATGCTTTTATGTTCTTTTACTTGAAGTCTAAGAACGCGTGTTGGCAAGAGTTGGTTGAAATGTATACCGGGATGAAGAGATTTGGTCCTCCACCAGTTGCATCCACTTTTAATACCCTTCTTAATGGAATGTTACTTCTTGGTGATCTGAAACATGCAATTTTTATTGTTGAAGAGATGTATAGAAATCATTTTGTGCCATCCTTCACTTCTTTATCAAAAACGTTGAAAATGGCTGTCAAAGTAGGGAATTTACTTGATGGTCTTGTTGTTTTTGAGCTCATGTTGAGGTATGATTATCACCCAACAGAACCAACTTTGAATAAATTTATTTTAATGCTTTGTGAAGCTGGGATGGTTTCTGATGCTTGTTTTGTGTTCTCTGTTCTTTTGAGAAAGAGTTATGTTTATAGTGTATATTGTTACAATCCTATTCTATGGGCTTTATGCAAGACTGGTCGAAGTTATACTGCTTTGCAATTGTTTTATTTGATGAAGAAGAAAGGGTTTGTTCAAAATGTGTGTTCCTATACTGCTTTGATTTATGGGTTCTGTAGAGAAGGCCTGCAAGATAATGTTTTTCAATGGCTGGATTTCCTGCAAAGTAATGGTTGTAAGCCTAATGTGATTACATACACGATAATTGTTAAGTTTCTTTTTGATAATGGGAAGTTTGAGGAGGCTATGGACTTCATCAGTAAGATGGAAAGGGAAGGTTGTAACCCTGATCTGCTTACTTATAATGTCATTCTTCGTGAGCTTTGCCATAGAGATAGACTAGATGACATTTCTGAGTTAATTCAGGTGATGGATCAAAAAGGTCTTTCTCCAGATTCATATTCATATGCTGCTTTGTGTGGAGGCCTGCTCAAAATAGGAAAAGTAGGGGATGCATGTGAACTATTGCGTGATATATTTTCCAATGGAACTGCGGATGTTGCTGTCTATAATATTTACTTCCGATGTTTATGTCAAGAGAATAAATCAAGAGAAGCACTGTCTAAGTTGAAGCGCATGATGAAAGTTGGCTTTAAGCCAAACAATGTGTCGTATAATACTATCTTGAGTGGTTTTTGTAAAGAAAAAAATATTAATGAGGCCATGGAGCTTTTGTACCATTTTGAGTGGGATGTGAATGGGCCCGATGCGGTCACTTTCAATGCAATTTTGTCTACTGCATGCAGGCTAGGAAACTCTGCAATAATCCAAAGGATCTTGTATCATATGAGGGATGAAGACATGAAGCTTAATATTTTCAGTTTGACTTGTTTGGTTCGATATTTCTGCAGTAGTGGAAAATTTTCAGAGTGTTTGAAGTTAGTGGAGTCCATGATGTATAATAGTCCTATTCCAACTGTAGTCACCTTAAATATGCTGCTTCATAACCTTTGCAAGAACCGGTTACTTGGAACTGCATACCGGATTTTCCAGAATTTAAGAAACACCAAGTGCCTTCCTGATGTGACTTCATACAACATTCTCATCCATGCTTCTATAAGAGAGCACAATCACCTTCTGGTTGGTCAACTGTTAGGGGAAATGAAGAGACAGGGACTGAAACTGGATGTTTTTACCTATGGTTCATTAATTAGTGGACTGTGTAAAGAAGGGAAGATATCAGCTGCTCTCCAACTGTGGAATCAAATGCTAGAGAGGGGCCTTATTCCTAGTGTTGTAATTTTTAATACCCTATTACATGCAATATTTCAGAGAGGCAAGTTTTGGGACATCCTCTTGTTACTTAAAACCATGGTAGTACAGGGCTTTCAACCTGATGAGGTAACTCTAGGGATCCTTAGCCAAGCAGTTTCAAATGGTTCGATGAAGAGATTTCCTCAAGTCGCTAAAGTTCTAGATTGGGTGATAAGTAATGACTTTCAGAAAGAAACAGATCAAAAGACAATAGCTGGCTGATTTATTTAGTTTTTGAAGTTTCTTTTCATATGATTGCTTGAAGCGAATTATGGCTCGCTTGGTCTTTTCTAAGAACATTTATGAAGATTCAAGCCTGAATCAGGTATGAAAAGTTCTTAATCAATGGCCAAAAGAAGATACTTCTTATTGAATCTATGTGTTGATGTTTTTTCACCAGAGAAAAGACACGTAAATCATTAATATTGAGAATCAACCTCACATGTTTTCTCTTCTTCTCATGTGCAGTGGAAGGGGGAAAGTCCTTGCTTTCAGGAGCATCGAATTTTTTTCCATCTAGAGCATCTCATGCCAAACATCTTAAATGTAGGGTAGGTGATGTGTGTGTATTCCTCTCTCTCTAATTCATTCCCTTTGGCCACACCCCTTAATGTAATATTTACCCAAGGATCTCTTAACTCTCATGTTATTACTCTCTATACTATCATTTTTTTTAAAAATTACGGTGAGAATGGAGTTGCTTAGGATTTAACCCTTATTCTTATTGGTAAATGTTAACTATACCTATCAAATCCCTCCATATAGAGACTGATTCAAATTAGTTCTTATACTATTAAATGAATCAACTAAGTCCCTATACTAATAAAAAAAAATAAGGGCAAATTTTAACAGAGTTAATAATTTTAAAGCTTTTATGGTTCTGTAAATAAAATCTTCTGTTTGGAACTGAATTGCAAATGAAAAAAAAAATTATGTTATTTTCTAAGCAATAAATGTTAGTCTGTTAAATTTATTCTTATTTGATTTTTTTTTTTACTAGTACGAGGATTGAATTGATCTATTTAATAGTAGAACTTATTTGAATTGGTCTTTATAATAGGGGGCTTGACAGGTGCTTTCGCCTTAACAAAACAGTAGCCTTAGTATTCTGCATTTCAAATAATATGCTTCAAAGACGGTAGATGTCAGATGGCTGGCTTGAAATGGAAAGAATTGACAACTTTATAACATGTTCTGTTTTGTAGAAAACTTCATCACTTCTTTTAGTATCTTTCTTGTTCTAGTAGGATTTTAGCTATGAGAACTGATTCTACTTTATAGTATCCTATCTTACTAGAATATGATTTCGATTTTGAACATGGTTATGATGATGAACAGGAATCAGACCAGGGCATAAAACCGCAGAAGCTGAATTACCAACTCAAATCAGGGGTCTGATCTGGGATTGGATTGGACTAGCTTATGGTCAAAACAGTACATACTGGTTGGTACAGCGGTTACTGGTAGGGAGCTGACTACCATGGTTTAGAAGTCAGAATCACCTTTGCTCTGTCAGCTAGTTAACCATGGCAACTCTTTTCCTTCTCCCATTTTACCCATCTATTGATTTCCCACAGAGCTTCTTTCATTTCTTAATCTGAAGAGACGGCATGTGGGTTAGGGTTAATGCTAATGATTTGCTTTATCATTGATTGTACCATCTCTTTATATGAAAATTCAGAATAACTATCTGATTAGCATTTCTTGAATGTCCATGAATATATCATACATACTGCATATATTGTTTTTATAAGTAATGTGCTATTTAATACCAATTACTGTTTCAGTTACAGTTCCATGTACTATCATTTTGACATTGTAAAAATGCACATTATTATTCATAAGTATAATTTTAATTTTAATATATAAAATTTCCATATACAGTTTATGAATATACTTGTGTCATGGGTCGCAGTTTAAAGCCCGTAATCATTGCGCACAACATCCCATAGAGGTCAACTTATGAAATGAGACTTGTTTGACCCGATTCGTAGAACTCATGGAGAAGTCTATTTACTTAAAGCTTTAATAGCCTCCTGAAACACTCTAGTAAAACTAGAGTTACTAGGATAAATAGTGTAAATTCTAAAGGAATAAGACTACTTTTAATTGTAGATAGGCTTTAATCTCGATTCTCTAAGTAATTCAACATGTATCATTGAATTTGGAGGAGTTTAATTATAAATAGAGGTTTTCTCCCTCATTTGTATTCACTAAGTTGTAATCCTTCATAGTAATCGAATACTATTGAGAGCATTTAATCAAACACTTGGTGTGTGTTATTTTTCTGTGGTTTTTTGTTCTTTCATAGTTTCTTTTGTCTTTCAAGTTTGCTTCCACTTTGCTTTAGTGTCTCAGAGAAATTCTACAAGAATTCTAATTTTTCGAGAGTAGGTTGACTTAGGCAAGATTTGAACCCAAAAAATCACCTAAGGTCGTGCGGTTTGCTAGACTAAAGATCTAGCCCATGACAATTGGTATCAAAGTCAATGTTCGAAGGCGTCGATTGAGATGACGAAAGGAAGAGATGAACAGAATGTCCCGATGGAGTCCTGTGTGAGGTCTAGGAAAAATAGTAGATCGAGAGATATGTTATCAGCTCTGGAAGGTTGAGTGATCAATCTTGAGGAATCCATGGGTGGTGTGAAGGGAACACTTGAGGTAGTTGAGGGACGCACCGATAAGTTAAACTCGATGAGAAAGCAACACAGGGACTTTGTGACAGACTATTAGTTCCAATCGGGGTGCAATGAGAGAAACCCTCAATGTCGCTATGGATGATCAAACAGAGAAGTTGACTAAGAGGAATGATGCTCTCGAAGCGGTAGTCGTGGTTTTGAAGGTTGAAACTAAGGTCGTGATGGCAAAGATTGAGGAGCTCGAGGGAGAGCTTGCGATGTGCAAAGTTGTTGTAGGAAAAGGGATGCTAGCTACAGTTCCTAAGCAACGTAAGATGGATGTCCTTAAGTCAAAAGAGTTTGGAGGGACGAGGTTTGCGAGAGACGTGGACAATTTTCTTTAGGGGATGGAACAGTACTTTCGTGCGATAGGCATCAAGGATGATGCCACTGAGATAAACATTGTTGCAATTTATTTTACTGATGTCACTCTTTTATGGTGGCGTCGTAGGTCCACAAATGATAGATGAGGTGGTACCGCAATTGAAACTTGGGAGGTGTTCCAAATAGAATTGAAAAAGTAGTTTTACTTGTTGGAAAAAATCTGGTTTGAAATGATTTTCTTACATAGTGGAAAATAAAAATTTTACAAACCGACCTGGTTTGTGATATTTATGCAATAAACCCTAGGCCAAAATTGTACCTGTATTTTAGATAGACGAGTCCTTGTCATTCCCGGCTTTCAACCAAATGATCTTTTCCGCTATTCTCGTACCATGAATTTCCTTGAGTGTGGCGTCGATCAAATCAAATCAAAATATAGAAATAAAAATGATTTTATTTTCTTTTGGGTGAAAACGAAAATTCTCTTCTCAAATAGAGATCGGTATAATTGTTATTCCGGAAAAATATATTTAAAATCACTATTCTTGTATGAAATCTTCTAGTGAAAATCTGAACATGATGATCATATATTTAAAATCGAGATCATACCATTCATATTTATAATGATGCACATAGTAGTTACGGCTTGGATATGATCTATAATCTCATGTTCTGTCAAATTTAAGATATTTTGGAAGCCATGAATTAAAGATCTCATGAGCATAAAAATAACAATATAAAGCTATTTGACCCATTTAGGTGATGAGCATACTTTTAATGATAGTCACTGTAACACCCCTCGCTCGACCCAATCGTCAAATTCGAACTACAAGATGCTACATTCATTGCTGGAGCAACAACAGTCAATTAGGCAGCATATAAACATTTACACATGTAATCAAGTGTTAATGAAATTCAAATTATATTAAACAATCATTTTCGGGTCTTATGCAAGCTTATGATAGCTTTTTTGTCAGCTTGAGCACAAAATAGGACCAACTTATAAGGATTTTAAAATGTATGGATCGACATTACGACTTCGTTATGTTTTCATCGCGACGTGGCCATCATAGTAAGTCACGTCGCGACGATAAGCCTCAGCTTGTCACTGTAATAGCCCGATTTTTAGAAATGTTGAAAACAGTGGTACAAGACCACCAAATTCAAAAAATAAACTCGTAAACTTTATTATTTAATAATTATGAGTCAAATATGATTTTTAAGAGATTTTTAAATTAGTAATTTGTGTTTTATAAAAATTTATTAAGTCAAGAAATTGAGGAAAAGAGGTATCGAGACCTCGATGTCATAAATCGAGCCGTAAATATTTTTATAAATATTTACGGAGTGTCAATATGGTAGTGTTAAAGTTTCGTCAGAAAATTTTAATATTTCGGCAGTCAATTAATTAAAAAGGACTAAATTAAAAAGATGCAAAACTTGCTAAAGTGATTAAATAGCTTAACAATTAAATAAGAAAGGACTAAAAGAGTAAAAGGACCAACTTAAGTGGCAGAGACGGCATACCGTTAAAAAAATCAAAGATTTTTATGTATTTAAGGACAAAATTGGAATTACAATAAAGTTTATGTGGCCAAAATTTATTTTAAGGATTTCAAGACCATTTCTTCTTGAAATTTCAGTGGAAAATAGCTGTGGAAGAGGGTTTAGAGCTGGTACTCCATATTTTAGCTTCAAGTAAGTGTAATTCTTACTTTTTCCTTGAAATTTTTATATTTTTAGACTTTTACAATTAGGTCCAACTTAGCATTCTGTTAGTTTCTCATTTTTTTGAAAGTTTAGGAAGATACCATTGATAATTTCATATGATTTTTGTTATTTGATGATGAAATTGATATGTTAATGGATGTTTAAAGGTGTTTTATTAAAGAATTTTGGATGAAAACATGTTTTAGGGATTAAGTTGAAAAGTATTGAAATTGTGGAAAAATTCTGAAATTTCATGGAATCCATGGGCTGTTATTGATATGTATGAGAATTATTAGGCTTGGATCAAGGATTAAATTGCAATAATTTCATTTTCTGAGCCTAGGGATGAAATTGTCATGTGTTAAAAGTTTAGGGTCAAAATGGTAATCAACATATTGCACTAAAACAGTTTTGGGCAGCAGCAGTGTGCCAACTTTGAAAAATCACCAAAAATCGTGGGAATCAAATTAGAAGATGAGTAAAATATGAAATTAAAGCTTATTGAGCCTAGTTTCTCATAAAAGAAACGATGTAAGCAATGAAATTGTAAATCATGAGATATAATAAATTTTGTGAGATAGAGTCAGAATAATTTCAGAATCCCCTGTTCTGACTTTGGAAAATCATTAAAAATTGTACAAAATTAATTATGGGTTAAACTTTATATTTTTAGAATCCTGAAAGATCCTATTTTCATGAGAAATAAACGGGAATACCATCCGAATTCTGCACAATGAGATAATCAATTTTTAGTGAAGAGCGGTTAGAACTGTCGAGCAGTGCAACAGGGGAAACTTTAAAGAATAAATTATACTTATTGGCTAAGTCAAAAATTCTGAAATTTTTATGGTAAAAATATATATGAAACTAGTTTCAGATAAAATTAACAAATTTTAATTTTGAGCTCTGTAGCTCCGAAATAAAACAATTTAGTGACTCTGACTCAGATGGGAAACTTTAAATTTACATATAAGTGAGTAATGAAATTATGTATAATGTTATTAAGCGTGTTATATACATTAAGGATGTGGAATGGAGAGGAGGAGGAGGACAATAAAATATATGAATGAATTGTGTATAAATAGTTATATGCCCGATTATAATCGGTCAGTGGTAAATTGAATGGTAAATACATATTGGTATTGAGAGAATTATTGCGGCATTAAGAAGCAATTGATCAAATGTATAAGAAATTTAGTCATGGTATATATATATATATGTGTGTGTGTGGTAATTTTGATATATGGATGTATTTTGGTTGTGGATTGATCATGATGGTAAATGTTAGGTATATTTGGTCTATTAAGTGACATAATTGAGAAGTATGATAGGTGGGTCATTCTATGTGTGAGATGATGATATAATTTGGCCTGGTTAAGTAAGTTAAAAGGATGATTATACCATTGAGGTTGCATTGATTAATTCGGTTTATGTGATGGAAATGTCAAGTACGTTCGTCTTTGATGCGTGATGATTATTTAATGCCATGAGAATTTGTTTATTGGTGAGGTTTAAAATGTATCTATATTTTGTTATATAACTTGTTTTGTAATTTATCTGACAAATGATAAAAATTAACTCGTTTACTATGTGAGGTGAATTATGATTTGGGCAGCACATCTATATTTTGCAATAATAGATAAAATATATTTATGCCATGGGTGAATGGTTAAACACTTGGGCTAGTATAAGGTGTATATTTGGTAAGGTTAGTTGGTAATGAAGTAACATGTTTTGGTTTAACATCGAATAGAGAAAATTTGTACTATCTGTAACAGCCCGATTTTGGGCCTAGTCGGAATAGTGGTTTCGGGACCACAAATTAGACAAGGAAAAATATGGTTATTATTATATTTTTATGGTCTACAATTTCACGGAAAATTTTTGTAAAAATTTCGTTCGAAAATTTCGACGTTTGGGCACTCAATTTAGTCAAAAGGACTAAATTGTAAAAAGTGCAAAAGTTGAGTTCTATATGTAGAAGTGTCTAATTGATATGAAATTATAAGTTGGGGGTATTTATGTGATAATTAGACCATTAGTAATTGATGGACAAAAATAGACATAAGAAATGAGAAATAGATTTTTTTAAGTGGGGGCATTTTAGTCATTTGGTTATAAAAAGAATAAAATGGGAAAAAGATGACAAAAATCATCATCTTCTCCATAAGTTGCTGCCAAATTTTAAGGGACACCATAGCTAAGGTTTCTTTGCTTTTTCAAGCTTATAGTAAGTGCATCTTAGCCCCGTTTTTAATGTTCTTCGCATTTTTAGAATCCTCGTAGCTCGGTTTAGCTTATTCTAGCAATAATTCGTGTTAGGATTCATATTTGGAAAAATACCCATAGGTGAAATGTGTTTATTTTGCTATTTTATGGTGGAATATGAAGCTAGAAATTATGTTAAATAATTTTTGCTAAGCGATTTTAAACGAAAACGAGTAAATTGACATAATTGGTAAAAATGGTTAATGTTCAAAAGTATGTGTTAGAGTGAGAATTTGATGTTTCCATAGAAGGGAAAAGTGTTCAACATGTCATAAAACATAAGAATAAGTGATGAAGTTTAATTTTCGAGCTTGGGGACAAAAGTGTAATTATGAAAAAGTTTGGGGGTAAAATTGTAATTTTTCAAAAAGTTGGGTGGTGGACTATTTTAATAAATGTGAACATTAAACGAGTTAAATTTGCTATTATAGATCAAGAGAGACGGGAAGATTATCTCAAACGAGGAAAAGAAAAGATAGTGGAGTGAATTGCAAAATTACGATATTTTGCACCGAGATAAGTAAACACGTGACTTAATGTATTATTTTGGTATTATTTGATATGTGTTTAGATTTATTTGAATATAAAATAAATGTTTGGCAAGATTCCAAAAATGTTGTTAAATTGGGAAAGGTGGTAAGGAGCTGCAAAACACGATTTTTGGTTGAACACTCGGAATAGGCCGGAGCATATTGCATATAAAGGGGTTGCTGTGTGCTGATTCCCCTATTCATTGATGGTTGCTAAGTGCTGATTCCACCGTATTTTAAATGTGGAAGGGGGTTGCTAAGTGCTGATTCCCCCGAGGGGTTGCTAAGTGCTGATTCCCCTACCTATTGGTGGTTGCTAAGTGTTGATTCCACCGTATTTTAAATGTGAAAGGGGGTTGCTAAGTGCTGATTCCCCCGAGGGGTTGCTAAGTGCTGATTCCCCGACCCATTTGGTGGTTGCTAAGTGCTGATTCCACCGCATCTGAAATGTGAAGGGGGTTGCTAAGTGCTGATTCCCCCAAGGGGTTGCTGTGTGCTGATTCCCCGATTCATTGGTGGTGCTAAGTGCGGAATCCACCAACAACGGTTAACATTCCGAGTGTTCAACGAGTAAATTGAGAAGGTGAATATTCATATATGTGGTGGACGAGTTTATGGGAGGAATATCGGGTTTGATACTTAATCAACCCATGTATAAGATGGGAGGAAAAATAAAAAAAATACAAAAGAAACAATTTGAATGTAAAACTGTTTTGAGTGGCAGCAGTTGGGCAACTTTGAAAAATCACCATAAATGGTGAAAAATGAATTGGAGGTTGAATAAAATATTAAATTGAAGCTGAATGAGTCTATTTTCATATGAAAGAAGTGGAGAAAGCAAAGGAATTATATATTTGGGATATTTAAATTTTACTGAGACAGGGTTGGATTGAATTCGAAATCCCCTGTTCCAACTTTGGAAAATCACAAAAAATTATAAAAAAATAATTATGGCTTGAAATTTATATGAATGGATTCCTTTTTGAGTCTATTTTTAATATAAACAAACGAGAACATTGTTTGAAACTTTTATAGAGAGTTATGTGAATTTTTGTAAGGGGAGGTCAGGACTGTCGGGTAGTGAAACAGGGGAAACTTTAATGAATAAACTGTACTAATTTGCCTGACCAAAAATTCTGAAAATTTTATGATGGAAATATATATGAATCTAGTTTCAGGGAAAATTTACGGAATTTGATTTGGAGCCCTGTAGCTCCCGATAAAAATAAATTAGTGACCATGATGCAGAAATACTGCTTGCTGGAATTTGACCAAATAATGAAATTTGTTTGTGATAAAAGTTATATTTTGGTGTAATCATGTGGGAAATTTATCCACTTGTCATATGTTTACTTACTAAACTATATGCTTACTTGCTTTTATTTTTCCCTTGATTATAGTGATATCCATCAACTTAGAATTGGGACGGAGTCGGACAATCATCCACACTATCATCCGCGTTTGGGTATTTTGCAACTGGTATTTCGGAAATTATGGCATATATAGACGACTTTATGTAATGTGGCGTCACTGTATATATATATGTTATGGTTCAATCTAAAATGTGGCGTTTATAAATAGTTAAATTGTGTATCTTTATACAACTGTTTTGGTTGGAAATTTGAATGGTGGTTGGAAATTGCAAGGGGTTTAAGCAAAAACAAGCAAAAATGCTGTCGAAATTTTTAAAAAAATTTAGTAATACCTTGTACTCTGTTCCGGTAAGGAATACGAGTAAGGGGTGTTACACTATCTTTGTGGCTAATATTGATAGTTGTATGGGAGATGAATGGATAATGTATATGGGACACTTAGCTTATGAGATATTGAGTAATTGATATATTACAATAGTTAAATAGGAAAATGTGACGACATGAGAATATGTAATGATACGAATCAATTCAAGTACTCGTGACGAATTTAACAAGTAAGTGGAAATTTATAAATTCATACGACGAGGAAGTGAAAGATTGTGAGTATATTGGGTCACATAAACCCTAATTAGCGAATCAAGAATAACAATTTGAAAGTTTTAGTTTAGATGAAATTTTACAACTCGGTTTAATATGGTTAGAAGTATATGTGTTCTGGTAATAACTCGTACTCTATTCAAGCATCCAATATGGGTAAAGGGTGTTACAGTCACGACATCACTCACTGTGTTTGTAACCTTCCTAACCCGATCTAGACGTTATGGTCGAATCATGAAGGCTACATTAGCTATCGAAATGGCCAAGTGGTCCGTTTTACTCACGAAAACCCTAATCAGGCTATCTTTAGGAAAACCGCTACTTTCGAGCTCAAACGCTAAAACATTCATTAATTAGGCCAACTTTATTTAATGTCCATCTTATTAATCGATTGCGACATTTTTGAAAAAAACAATTGAGTTGTCAATTTTATTTATGAAAATCTCATTTCATTCTAATACAGCAAAAACTTCAAGTATGCCAAATTTTACTTTAAAACAAATAACATTCATTTACCGGTTACTAAATTTAATAGACATGCATGCATAAAAACCCCAAATTAAAGTTTACCAAGCCACAATCCAAAAAAAAATTATTACAGTTCAAACTAGAGAAAATTTTTGATTAAACATTTAATTAAAAATAAACAACCCGATGTCCAAGTTGCTACTCCGCATGCTGAGTTTGGTCCTAATTACTAAGGTTACTAGAAAAGTTTGAAACTAATTGGGTGAACTTATCAAAGTTCAGTGTGAGTCAACAAAATGGGCAAACATTCAGTCAATCAACCAGTTAACAATCATAATTTCAGAAAAGTACATGGCAAAACTAATCAGTGTATGAACATGTTATGCATATGATGTGATGCAAAAATGTTCCTACCCAACCATCCGCTACACGCCACGAGTTTCCCAGAACCCGTTTACCAAACTCCAAACAATGCGAGCCAAAGCTTAATGTGGATAAACCTCCAATCAATAGTGAAGATAATCTGCCGGTAAAAATACAAACTAGCTGTTAGTAACGTGGACTTGCCACCAGTATCAATAATGCAGTTAAACTGCCAATAATGCGATTAATCGCCCAATCTTGCAGATTTAATGCAGTATACTAACTCAATATTTTAGATTTAAATTGTCGCCGGTACTCCATGAAACTCCTCCGTCAACCACAAAACTCAACCCAATGCAAATGCAAAACGCCATACCATCAGTGCAACAAATCATGCTTATTAATAATAGTTTAGTACAATGGCATACTTATCATGCTTTTCGGTAAACAGTATCAAAGTATGCCTTGCATACTTTCAATTAACAGAATCAATGGCATATGAACATGCTTTCAATACAATCAGTGTTATGCATAAAATGTAACACAACACATACTTATAACATTATCAATCATGGCAACTTCATAAGCACATCGAACAATGTCACAATTTTTAACATGCTTTTCCATGCATCAATGATCAATATCCATCATACAATAAACATTACAAAGTATGTCAAAACTTACATAAAATCAACCACAATTATGGAACATTCCCATACAATGCACATATATCCCATATACAATCAAACAATCCCCAAACTAGGCCTTTTAAGAATGGCTTAGCTATTTAAGTACGTACCTTGTCTGGCACACCATTTATTTGATTTTAGGTCATTCGGTCATGCCACAACCAGAAAGTATATTTTACCAATTTTCATCATACAATGTTAATTTATAACTATTAACACAAAGATAAGACCCACACCTTATTTTTGAAAACTGCAACACTACCGAAAAATCCACACTTCCGCTTCTAAGCCTTAGATGAGCCTAGATCCAAAGATAACACTTAGTATGATAATATATGATTAATGACCAGCCTTGAAACACCACTAAATGTTTGGCTACAGCAATGTTACAAGCACAAATTTGAAATTTCCAAAATATTGAACAAACTTACACTAATTCGTTGAAAAAAGGGAGTTCGAACAAAATTCGACTTCACTGTTGATCCGGGACATTTTGATCAACACCTATGAAAAAATATTATTAAAAATTGGTAACCTAAAATAAATTAAGGGCACTAGATCAATCGGCCAAAACAACAACCATTAACAAAAACAAATCGATGCAAGATCTCACTTAAATCCGCACTTATGCTAATACCGTTACTAGATCTGAGATGTCGGTTGTTCAAGACCGGATGTACTCTCAATTGGCAAGGATAGGGGTTGTTTTAACAGTGGAAAAAATGAGAAAAAAAAAGATAACAATAAGGTGTGGCAAAAGGAAAAAAAATTACAGCAACCTAAAATCAATGTTCAAAGGGGCGACACACCACTACAAATGACACCAATAAGGGGCTGATTTGGGCGGCATAAAGAGTGGTTTTTGGGTAGTAAAGGGTCGGTTTTTAGTGGCTAAAATATCAATGAAAAGGCTAGAAAAATCGGCAGCAAGAATTGGCAATCAAACCCTTAATGAGAAGAGAAGAAAAGAGATCAAAACGACACCACCACAAGTGGAATAGAGGGGGACAACAATGGAGGTTAAATGAAAGTAAGGTGGGGTGATTTTTGGTGACCAAAACAATAGTATAATGTCTAGAAAAAAGCTGCAAAATACTAGGTAAGGCAATGGCACAACAATGGTGAAAACACCTTGTTTGGGACAGCATGAGGAAAATGAAAGGGGAAAATTGAGAGAGAATGGGAGAGGGAGAGGGAGAGGTGAGGGATAGAGGTGATCATGGGCCGAGCGGCCCGACCCAGCCCGACGGCCCGCCCAAAATATGGGAGGGTTTGGGTAAAAATATAGGCCCGAAATATGGGCTTGGGTAAAAAAGTAGGCCCGTTTAGAAAACGGGCCGGGCCTCGGGCAAGATCCCTACTGCCCGACTGAAAAGAAATTTTTTTCTCAACCTTCACCTCCGGTCTGGCACCAGTCCAGTGAATCCACCTCCAGTCCTCCACCGATCCACCTTCGGTCCTCCACAGACCACGGCTCCACCTATTTTCCCCATTTCCCGTTTTCCCTCTTCCACAAATCCCTAACCCACGGCTCCACCCATTTCCAAAATCAAATGTTAGTTTTTTTTTCTTTCTCATGACTATGTTAAATTTCCTGGGGTTTTGCCATTTTGTGAATAGTTGAAATTTTTAGGGAAAGCGGTTGATGTCGGATCACATGAACGAAGCAGTGAATTATATAAAACATTTGGAGAAGAAAGTCAAGAACCTTTATGCTAAAAGACATGAACTGAAGAGAGTGTCTGACTTAGCAAGTGTTGGTTCAAGAACCAAACCAGCTGCTGCTTCAATTTCACATCATTGTTTCATAATCCGACCATGTTTGATTGGTATTGAGATCATGTTCCGTTGTGGCGTTGAAGACCAAGATTTGTCTTCATCAAGAGTGTTGGTTGTTCTTGTTGATGAAGGACTTCATGTTGTTAGTTGTTTTTCTACCAAATCAGAAGATGGAAAAATCCCACTATCTTATGTCTTTCATACCTTGATTAGTTGTTAACTAATCTTAATTAATTTAATTATGATTTATTTAACATAATTAACTATTATCCAATCTTAATGTAATTCCCCATCATCATCCACTATCACATATTCCAAAATGGTTTAATTGTCATTTTGGACCTTTGGCTAATTACTATTTAATTCTCTAAGTCTTTATCCAATTAAAAACCTATAGCGAATGAACTATTACAATTTAGTCCTTGTATCTTAATTAAATAATTAATAGACAAATTTGATGTGTCAAACACCAATATTCTTTTGTACCAACTCGGTAAATATTCATATTTAATATTTACAGACTCGGTTTATGGAAATGGAACTCTAAAACCACATTGATACCACTGAAAATCGAGTTGTTACCGTCACAAAATGACTAATAATGTCCATGGTAAAGGGTGTATGAATGTGTGATTATAGTCAACTGAACGGACAGATGATATCATTTAATATGATTGTTATATGAAATACACTTGTATGGTTTATTTCACCAAGGGATTTACGGCCTCTTTAAAACAACTTACTTAGTAAAAAAGACATGATGTATGGTTTCATATATTTGTTAATTGTAAAATTAATTTCTTGAATATCAAGAAATAAATAAAGTAAAAAAAATATGAATCCATCATGATAAGAAAAAAATAAAGTGATCACTGTAAATTGATAATTATACAAAAGGTATCCTTCATAAAAATTCTTTTGTGAATGAATGGATAATTGAACATGGTGGAGGTGTTGATCATGTGAACTTTCAAGACACAAATAAATATAAAATCTCACAATATGGTATAATTTATTAATATAGCTATGTTGGAAATTTGAAAATTTAGGGATGAGGTGCAAGCCTATAATATTTGAGTCGCCCATTATGGAAACTCAACTCAATGCTTGCATAATGTTAAGTTTTGAGTTTAATTGGACAAAATACGTCATTATTAGTGTGTGAATGCTAGCACTGTAAAATAATCTATAATATATCATCTTGGATTAAAATTATTAGGTAGCCATGATGATAAAAGAAAGAATGGGCATATACTCTTAGTAGATCTATAACATAAATATATTAGAGTATTATAATTATAGGAACACTCTTAATGCGATCTACCTATGTCAGTGTGGAATGTGGATGCTTCAAGGAGCTTAAAGGCTCTAACAGCACTCATGGAAAGAAATTACAAACACATGTCTATAATAGTGCCACTGGATGTTGTGCATTGACTAGTGTTGAAATCATTGTGTGAGGTGTGTTCGATTAATCAGATGAAATAGTTAGTTCAAAGCATAGTCTACGATACAATTTCGATTAACTTCAACATGTTTTCTCTAAGTGAAGATTCAATCGTAAGACATCTTCATTTATGCAATTGATTTTCAATGTTAATATTTTGAAAATGAAGAGAAATTGTTTGGACATTTTCAAAAAATATATAATTTTTCAATAGTTGCAAATGAAAAGCTATGTCACTTGATTATTAACCAAGAGTTGTCATTACTCATAGTGATGAGTTATGTCTCTTATTAACGAAAGTTATGTTGCTTGGTTATTAACAAATAGTCATAATTATTCAAGTAGATATCTATTAAATAATTATGCTTATTACTAAAAGATGTGATTATACATTTGGATAGTTATGTTTTTATGAAGAGACAAATTTCATTTGCAATAAATATCAAGACATATCAAAATTCAGAAACAAAAGTTTCTTTCTATCCTCCTTCATAGTTTAATATTCCTAGATTGCTCTGTAAAAAATTTACTACAGAAGTTCTTTATAGAAATTAATACTCTTGCTATGCTTCGTTCAATGCTCAGTTGACTGTCTCTTTCTTGCAAGTAAAGTTACTAATCTTTCTTACTAATAAATTTTTATTCTAGCCTTAGGTTTAAACCTTAAAAATAATTAATAAACCTAACTCTCGAAAATATATCTAATACTCAAATAAATATTATAAAATTGTTAAGGGGAGCTAACTTCTTCAGGAGAAGTCTTTGAAGTTTGGTCCGTTGAGAAATTAGTCTAACTCTCAACAACTAAAGGTAGGGTGTTCACAATTCGGTTAAAACTGAATTAACTCACCGAACCGTTCTAATTTGGTTAATCGATCAGTGGTCGAATTTAGTTCGATCGAAGGTCGGTTAATGATTTTTTATAATTTTAGTTATTGGTTAATTCGGTTTGATACTGGGTAATTAACTGAATTAACCAATTAACCGAAATATTTGTTATTTTTAAGACTTATGTAGTGTTTCAAATGTCTTATTTGTTGTTTTCACCTCCATTTAAAGTTTTTTTTAACTATTAAATAAAAGAAAATGAACATTAGCAATGTGTTTTTTTATATGTTTTATATTTATTTTAACCAAAAGACAAAAACATATAAATTTTGATTAATCTGGTTAACCGATCGAATTAACCGAAATATTTCGAGTCGGTTAATGTATTTGAAAAAACTTTAGTTCGGTTAATGGTTAAAGATTTTTATATTTGGGGTAATTCAGTTAACAATAACTCAGTTCGGGTATTAACTGAACCAACTATTTAAACACCCCTAACTGAAGGTATTGTCCCTTGATGGGGGTTTTACCTCTCGTGCTCTATCGAGAGCCAGCATGTGGTGAGTGCCATTTGCAAGTAAATGGGTTATAAGCTTTGGATTGGTGGTTCGAGTCCCCGTACGCACTATACTGATACTTCTTCCTTAAACTTTGTTGGTCCACCAACTGAGCCATTTTTTGCTCTATGACCCAAGTCCACTGGACAACCACTCACATTGGCTCTTAAAAAAACCTAAGAGACAATGTAACACCCCTAACCCATATCTGTCGCCAAAACAGGGTTACAGAGCATTACCGAAATTTACAGATCAAATACAAATATTTCATACAGTTTAACATTTATATCATAAATCAATCATATTCAATTATATTTTCCCTTATATGATCCCTTGAGGCCCAAAATATGCATTAGAAACAAGTCGGGACTAAACTGGTACTCAGAGAATTTTTCGCAAATTATCAAAATTTTTCCAATATGCAAAGGACACACGCCCATGTGGCCAGACCGTGTGTCTCACACGATCAAGAGACACGCTCGTGTCTCAAGCAGTGCGGGCATTCGAAATAGAGGCACAGCCGTGTCCCAACCCGTGTCCAAATTTGGGTGCTCTCTAACTTGGGTCACACGGCCAAGCCACACACCCGTGTGCTAGGCCATGTGAACATGCTAACTTGCATTAAATAGGTGCAAGGGTCACATGGCCAAGTCACATGCCCATGTGCTAGGCCGTTTGGATATTTTGAGCATTCGGTTTTGTAATTTTTTTAAGATGCAGGGGACACACGGCCGAACCACACGCCCATGTGCTAGGCCGTGTGTCACACACGGCTGAGACACACGCCCGTGTCTCTGCCCGTGTGGACGAAAATAGGTCATCTCCAAGGTCACATTCCTCACCCAAACATGGCATCAACCTAACCAAACATTTTTGGACATCAATAAACCATTATAAGACATTCAACCAAACCAAAATTAAGCTTTATACTTAACCTATTACCACAACCGTTCAAGATTCTTTACTTACTAATTTGACCAAATACATATATAAGCTCATTTGTACCTAAATTTACAAATTTTAAACCAACCATCAACATGTTTATAAATTATCCATCATTTAGCCATACTAGCACACATTAAACATGATAAGGTCACATACATATCAAAACATGTCCATCACAAGTCATTCCAATGGCTAGTTACAACCAAAATATTTTCATACCAATATTAGCTAATTAACCTATACATGTCATTATAACCAAAATGAGTTTACTATATATACCAAAAAGGTCGATGGATAATGTGATGTAACTCCGACCAACTTCCAAGTACTATAAAACAGGGAAAATAAAATGGAGTAAGCTTTTAAGCTTAGTAAGTTCGTATAACGGGAAATTAATTTGTTATTCATTTACATTTAAGATAAGCATACAAAATACATCCAAAGCAATTTGGTTAATAGCCAATACTCATATCCTCATCAAACATATTAGTCATGTATTTTACATGAATATCAAGAAACATGTATAAGCTCATCAAATACCAAATTTCCATGTTCATAAACTTTCCCATCTTGTATTCATATATTAATTCCATATATTTCGGGTATGTACTGGTATAGTTTATTTTAATTTAATGTTGTCTCATGTCAAAACTTTACCTGTTGAATCATTTAAAATATCGATGAATACACGGGTAGTACACACGAAGTGTACCAATCTATAATCCGTCAATTCTTATTCGGCAATGCTCATACGAGCACATAAATGGAAAGTTCTTTCGAGCCATATAACGGGAAGCTCTTGTGAGCCATGTAACAGGAAGCTCTGGAGAGCCATTAACAGGAAGCTCATACGAGCCAATATCGGGAAGCTCTGGAGAGCCATTAATCAGGAAACTCATAAGAGCTAGTTATCGAGAAGCTCGTAAAAACCATATAACGGGAAGCTCCGGAGAGCCATATATCAAGACACTCATAAGAGTTGTGGTGTGTCCACAACATATGCAGGATCACAACCAATCGGGATGCTTCGAAGAGCTATTAACAGGAAGCTCATGAAAGCCAAATATCGTGACGCTCGTAAGAGCTATGGTGTGTCCGCAACAAATGCAGGATCACAGTCAATCGGGAACCTCGTATCCATCGAATTTTATTTATTCAAACGAAACTTAATACTTGTCGATCATCGTTGGTTATGTGATTAATAAATACACATATCACTTTACACAAATTCCATACATGACAATTACACCATCCTAATGCACAACATTCAATTCAAACATATAGATATACAATTTAGTTACACAAACTTACCTCGACAATGTTCGTATACACAAAAGTTACTAATCCGTTACTTTCTCTTTTCCACGATCTAACTCCGTATTTGATCTATCTGAATCTATACGAATGAATTTAAAATCAATTTATATTCAATTCAATCCAATTCAAATCTTTGGCAAAATCACTATTTTGCCTTTATACTTTTAATTAATTATGATTTCGTCCATAGGTTTGGAAAATGAAATTCATGCAATTTAATCCTTATTCCAAGCCTAGCCGATTTTTACTTGTAACAATAACAGCCCATACATTTCACAAAATTCAGAATTTTTTTCATGAATTTTCCATCTTTACAATTTAGTGCCTAATCATAATTTCATCAAAATTCCCTTAACAAAAATTGTTTATCTATCAACAACCTTTCATTTTCTACCATAAAATTTCATAATTCATACATACTCATTCATGGAAAAACTTTAGTACTTTGATAAATTTACAAATTAATCCCTGAGATAGCTAGATTAAGTTATTAAGATCTCGAAAATATAAAAATGGCTAAAAACGGGACAAGAACTCATACCTAATTAAGCCAAAATAGCTTGCTTGAGCTCAACACCCATAACTAGGGTTTCCATGTCTTTAATTTGGGAAAGATGATATAAATGATGATATTTTCTTATTTGATTAATTTATTATATTTTATTATTTCTTTTTCCAATTTAGTCATTTTTTTAATGAATTTTCCAATGATGAATCATCATACTTATCTACTAACTCCACTAGATAGTCTATTTTCCATATAAGGACCTCAAATTTTGAATTCCATAACTATTTGATCCTTTTAGCTACTAGAATTCAATTTTTACACTTTATGCAATTTGGTCCTTTTCATCAAATTAAATATGTAATAAGTAAAAAAAATTTAGCGAAATTTTCATATGATATTTGTATCATAATGCAGACCATGCAATAATATTAAAATATTTTTTCTTCCGGATTCGAATTTATGCTCCCGAAATCACTATTTCGATTTAACTGAAAACGGGCTGTTACAAACAAAACCTAATTAGGCCCGATCAGCTATCCTGTTAACGATACTTCAAAAATTGATCCAAAAAAGTTGGCCCCACCATAAAAATAAAATTGAAATTGATAAAATATTATAATAAAAATAAAAGCTAAAGCTAGATTTGAAAAGTGGTTAAAAATGGCGAAGGGTTCCATTTCGATGGCGTTGCCATTCAAACGCCAAACACTGTCCTAGGATTTAGCCTTACACTCTTCATTGCCAAAATGCAAACCATTATTTTGTTATTTCCAGGAATAGAGAAACAAAAAAACAAAAACCATTAATTTCTTATTTACACTGACATTGGTTTAATATAATCTCCGTTAGTTTCGTTTTTTTATGTACTGAAAGTCTCCAACAAACACGGTCTTTTAACTCTTAACCAAACAAAATTTGCAGCCACATTGATTCACCACACACACAGAGACCAAATCTCTCAACCCCTTTCGTATTCTTTATTTTCTTTTTCCTTTTTTGGTTTTAATTATAGGAATTTTTTGAATTTGTCTAGCTTGTTTTTTTGTGTTAATCTTGTCTGCAGACAAAATCTCCATTTTTCATGTTCCAATCATGGAACTGTTAAATTTATAGATTTTCTCTTGCAGAATTTGGATTTACGAAGACATTTGAAGGGAAATTGGTGTTTTTCTTTTTATGTTGTGGGTTTTTGTCAATTTGTTGATGGTTTTATAGGATTTTGGATCAAGAAACTAAAGAAGAATGGGGGTGGATTATTATAATGTATTGCAAGTGGACAGGAATGCTACAGAGGATGATCTGAAAAAAGCATATAGGAAATTGGCAATGAAATGGCATCCTGACAAGAACCCAAACAACAAAAAAGAAGCTGAAGCCAATTTCAAACGGATCTCTGAGGCTTATGAGGCAAGTCTTTCCTTCGTTTTCCTTAATTTTGTTTCTCTTTAATTGTGACTTTATGGTAGAAAAAGGAAAATAATGGAACAATTTTGTTTTCTTTATGGAGTTCCATTGTCATTTGATTATGGTGTTTGCCTGGAAGGAAACACAATGATTTTGACTGTTTTAGCTGAGAAAAAAAGGGTGTTTGAATGAATTAATGTTAATAGAGGAAGGCCTGAAGAAATTAATGTATTTGCTTCAATCTTCCAATAGCATTGCTATTTATTAGTCTTAGAGATGTCATCTTTATTGCTATTGCCTTTCCTGAAAGGGAATTAGAGATTGGAGTAAGAAATTGATGAATGGTAATAAGAAGAGGGATAAAATACAAATGCATCTACCTTACTTGTACTCAGATACGAGTGTTGGTTACGAGTATGTATGGATTTTTTAAGAGTTTTTTCATGTATTTGGAGGATCCTTAAAGGTCGTATCTTCTCTCTATTTGTCTAACACGAGTGTTAGACACAAGTACTTCAAGAAAAATAGGGAGTCCCAGCAACATAATAAATGCATAGCATTTGCAGAGTCCAGTTTATTAGTTTACCCACATGCGATACTCACCCAAATCCGTGTAACATAGGACCCGACTACTCCTAGTGAGCTTTTGGTTATGTAATTATGTGTCTGATATTTCTTTCCAATACTGTATTAGATTCTAAACTATTGTTTATTTTTCCTTGTTATCTTGTTAGTCTGATTAGTTATGGTAGTCACGTTAGAGGTCCCGGAATATGGTTTATTTTAATCTTGAGAAATTACTAGAGAGCAGATTGTGGTGTCTGGCTCCGAACCAGGACTTGGTACATCATAGAGGAGCCGGTTACTGCCGAAACAAAAGGTAGTCACTGCCCTACAACAGGTTGTGCTTGCTGCAATATGGTTTTCTTGTTTATTTTGATGACTTATCTGATCTTAACATGTGCTTAATGATACAAAAATACAATAGAGTCAAACTTGTCCTGGATCACTATATTATAGATAAGCATGGAGAGATGCAAGTTCCAGTATCTGTCATCTTCTTAGATTTCTTATGGGGAATTAAGTTAATTTTGCGATTCAGGTCTTGAGTGACCCTCAAAGAAGAGCAATTTACAATCAGCATGGTGAAGAAGGGTTGAAAGACGTGCCTCCACCAGGCAGCAGCGGACCATCCTATGGAAATGGCACTGGTGGGCCAAATGGATTCAACCCTAGGAATGCAGAGGATATCTTTGCCGAGTTCTTTGGAAGTAGTCCTTTCGGATTTGGGTCAACAGGACCAGGTAGGTCTTCAAGATTCCAATCTGAAGGAGGGAAGTTCGGAGGAGGATTCGGTTGCACTGACAATAATTTTCGAAGTTACAACGACACAACTGCACCTCGGAAACCGCCCCCGGTTGAGAGCAAATTGCCTTGCACCCTTGAAGAGCTGTATACTGGTTCAACAAGGAAGATGAAGATCTCAAGAACTATAGTTAATGCATCAGGGTAGGAATCTTCATCTCATACATGATCCCCTATTGCATTTGCTTGACTGAAGTTTCATTTTGATGTACTTTTTTGTTCCTGCAAGTTAACCATCACAGCATGCATTTTTTTATGAACTCAAGAGAGGAAAATAAAGACAATAAAATATATTTTCGATCGAATGGTGGCTGACGAGTTTATTTCTTTCATCTTCTTTGGTATTGTGTTTTCTATTCTTGCATATTGTTTTCATGCTGAAAACCATGAACACAACTGAGATATTCTCACCTTAATTACACTGTTGTGATGATGGCATCATTATTGGTAGCTTTATATCTTTGATCCTGCTGATCGGACAATACTTTGGATCCTTACAGGCGGCAAGCACAGGAATCGGAAATATTAACCATTGATGTGAAGCCAGGGTGGAAGAAAGGAACAAAGATTACTTTCCCAGATAAAGGAAATGAGCAGCCAAATCAGCTTCCAGCAGACCTTGTATTTGTAATCGATGAGAAACCCCATGATCTTTACAAAAGAGATGGAAATGATCTTATTGTCAACAACAGGGTGTCACTAGCAGAAGCACTAGGGGGCACTACGATAAATCTAACTACTCTTGATGGCCGTAACTTGTCATTGTCTGTAACCGACATTATCAACCCGGGTTATGAGCTTGTTGTTGCCAGGGAAGGAATGCCAATTGCAAAGGAGCCTGGTAATAGAGGTGATCTTAAGATCAAATTCGATGTGAAGTTCCCTACAAGGTTGACACCCGAGCAACAAGCTGGACTAAAACGCGCTTTAGGGGGTTGACGTAGAAAATCTTTCCCCATGCAACGACACTGAAATGTTGAATGCGTTGTTGGATGTAGTCATTAAGTGGCATATTGGTTGTTACAAACAGGTAGAGTTGGATTGCCTGTGTATCTTAGTTTTAACTGCCTCATCATCTTTCAATACCCTAAAACCCATGTAACCTATTATTGGCTTATCTTTGATCATTATTTTCCGTCCAAATTTTAGTGTAATTATTTTATATATTCTTGAGATACAAGGGGTTGATTCTTTCATTAGTTTTGTAACTTGTTATCTTCAATGCAAGATTAATGTGGAGCATGTATAATCATTTTTTATTATGTGTAATTCTAACTTTTAGAAATGATAATATATGGACTTACGCAATGTAGTATATCCAGCGAGTGATACATGTATCAATTTCCAAACATCAACTTAGCACCTGTGTCATTCAAAATTGGTACTTCTTAATTGTGTGCCTCGATAATTAAAAGCTCAAAATCTAACATCTAATTACAATCTCGTAAGTGTTTATTAGCATCAACACTATAACAGCTAAAAGAAAAACCACAACGCAATAAAACAGAATAATACCATAATAGATCAACTCCATAAACACCTCAAATACACAATACAATTTTACCAATTAAGAATGGATGCTGGTTGCAGTAACTAGTGCTGATGGGAAGCAATGGGATCATCTAATAGATGTAGCTACTGTTGGGTGTACTGTGGAGCTTCTGCTGGCTATACCATAAAGCCATTCAGAAAATTTATACCTTACCCTCTTTATTTATATTATTAATGGCAAGACTGTAAAACAAACACATCTTTCATTGTCGACTACCGACCTAGCAAATGAAATAAATACAGTAATCAAATAAAAATACTTGTAGCGTTTAGGACTTCCCGGTTCCCATTGGAGAAAGGAAGTTCTAAACCAAGGTTTTATTTTTATTTTTATTCTTATTTTTATTTTTAAAAGAAAAAACGTGTGGCAATAGCATATTACAAGGTTTCAGTGAAGTTTGTCTGGAACTGGAAGCACCAGAACCTGTAAGACAACAATGCTACAACTTACACAATCATAAAGATTGAATAGAAGAAGGGACAATTTATAAGATTTTTATATATATATAAAACTAAAAGTTGTAAGATCCTTTTAAGATTGGAATAAGATTCTCCAAGCAGAGCAGTGGCAGGGAGGAATAACATTAAAATGGTTATGGTTTTACGTTTTTAGAAGACAAACCGACTTTCCTTCACTATCTTCTTGAGAACACTGATATAACTCTTTCAGGGGAACTCATTGTCGCCACGCATTTGAACTGTCATTTGTAACATCAATTAAACCATTTGATCTAGGACGTATAGAACTAAGTTAATTATCAAGTTGGAAGCAATCGATCAACAAAATTTACCTTCTGTTGTTTGTACTTGTCGTGAATGGCGTTGAGGTAGCAACCATTAGTGTTGAGTTGCAAGTCCTCCAGTGCAAGAACTGTAGTTTTCAGCTCTGATGCTTTGTAACTAGTATAATGCTCCAAGGTTGGATCCTACAAACAATGGGGAATGTGTCCTTCAGAGAGTGCTTCTAATTATAAGAAAAAAAACAATAAGAGGGAGGGAGGGGAACAAGGATTGCAGACCCATGGATGGACTGATTGATTGAGGGTCCATCTGGCAAGGAATACAGCGGATGCAGCAATGAGTGAAGGTAAGAACTTCAAGAAGTTGTACTCAACAAGACTCAGCTCTGCTAAATAATTTGCTAAGACTTCTAGTTCTATACAAGGATCCTGTAGTCCAACACAATTGAAGTACAAATCAGTTTTTTCCCCCTTTTCACTGATTAATGATCATATTGAATTTTTATATAAAAATGTAGATAGTGAAGATACAATACTTTGTAAGTTGCTTGTGCTGCTTGAATGAATCTTCTGCAAAATTGAAAATTAAGTGTAAGATTAGTTTTTCTAAAGAGAGGCGGGTGAACTATTTGGGCTAAAGCCAGAGTTCGTGCCAGATGTTTAGTTACTGGAGTATTTAGATTTTAGAAGATGGTGTCAATTACCTAAGAAATGTTTTTGTGGTTGGAACAGATAACTGAAAATACAAGAAATTCAGAATTTTTCTCTCCATTTTCAACACCTGTCACATAGCCAGAATCAGGAAATTCGTATAACAGAATATGTAATGTAACAAACATTACTGACCCTCTAATGAACTCATGAATGCTATAAGTAGCTGAAGAGCCATACCTCTCCACTTGTGTAGGTATTATCAGTGATGAAGCAAAATTCTTCCACTCTTGGTGCGCAAATCTCTTCATACTTTCTTCAAACCATAAAAGAAAAGTTCTCAGAGTCCTTAATGACAGAGTTAGACAGATAATAATAATCAACGTTACAAACATCACCAGCCTTATTTAAAAAGTTTGGTGCATATTTTAGGCTCAACACGAATGGCTACTTTTTCATATTTATCAACAATGCCGAAAACATAAAAAGTGCCTTTCTCTGGCACACATGCATATGCGACTTGAGTGAAACATGATAATGTGAGGCAGAGGATCATGGTCGACAATTACTACTATCAGAAGAGATGTATGAAACATAATTCTTAATTTCCATGGAATAAGTTAAAGAACTTACGATGCAATTAGCATGCAAGAAACACCAACTAACTGGAGTCTTTGTTTTTCTATAACATTGTGAGAGAGAAAACGATCAATGAGGCTCACTGTGAGGTAGAGTGTGTCTGGGACTAACTTATATTCTTCAGAAACCTGAAACATTATGAAAAAGCTATAAATAACAAGCACATCAAATAGCCTAAAGTTTAGTTCATACTAACAAAATAAAAGGAATGAAAAACCAACTCTTTATACACTTCAAGAAAGCACAGAATATCCTTATATTCAGAAATTGACAAATATATGATTCTTTTGAATGAGGAGAAAAATAAACAGTAGACTTTGCCTCAGCTTATGAGAAAAAAGTTCTGATCAACAACAAATTAGAAATGCACCATAATATCTTGAACTAGGCAGAAGTTTGCAGCTTTTTCAGCTTCTTATCCTACATTCAAGCAGGTTGAGATGCAAGTAACTATTTGGTTATAATTTAACTACATTGACTTACCTCCACTAACCAGTCAATCAAAATCGCTCGCATGCTTGGGGTAATATCCCGCTGCACCTGTTCCATATAATTAGTTGAAGGTCTTCGGTTAAGCTGCAGAAGATAATGTGATGAAATTAGTATCAAAGTTTGCTGGTATCATCAAATAAAATTTACAGAATAATAAGATAGAAAAGTGTTCAGTGCGAAACAGGAGTGCTAGAATGGGAAAGTTTTTTTTTTCTTTTGCTAAGCGCATGGAAAACAATCATATTCTGGCATTTACTGGATGAAAATCGCAGCACCAACCTCGGTAACACGTATATTATTGTATATGTCTGGGGCATACAAGCTACATATTCGAGGATCTTTTAGGTTTGAATCAATATCCACAACATCTTTCGAGACTCCTAGTTTCTTGTAAACGTCATCTGCTACTGCAATATCCAATCAAAACCAACATAAATTTACTGCAGAATATTTTAAGGGCTAACTAGCTGTTTTCTTCCAAAAACTGTTATATTCTACAAAACCAAGACATTATTGTGGTTGTTATCTTCATTAAATACTAGAATCATATTAAAATAAAACACGCACAATGCCATATTTTCAGATGAGGTTCCATAAACATGAACGGACTTAAAAGCAATGAGCATTATGATATATATAACCCAGAACAGTAGTAATACTTTGCAGTATCTTATTGTCTGTTAACCTTAGAGCAGTCTTGACACCTTTTAAAACAGAGGTATGCAATTTCTTAGACAGCTGGACCGCATGATCTGTGTCCTTTCCTTTGATGATTTTAGAAAGAGCACAAACCTTTCCTTTTAGGGCTTTGGTGTCCAAAAGGCATTGTAAAAGCCTGTATTGGAAGCATTGAATTTTCTACAGCATATTCTCTTGCACCAAGACACGTAGGTTCCGCTACACCTCTTTCATCCAGTTTTACTGGTAAACTGTTTTCATGTGCTTCCATCATCCTTATTTTTGATAAGTCTTCAGCTAACTTTGCTTTCACATCTTCTTCAACCGATGGAATCCCTATGAAGATATTTTCAACCATTTCTTTGTTCTTCTCACTAGGATCTCTGATGGTCTGTTTGGAGGTCTGTCAACCAGTAATAATAAGAGAAACTTAAACTATTTAGTAAGTACAAATTACTTTGCCACTAGGAGAATAAACAGATGCAAAAGCCATTCCAGCATTTCAGACCCCTATCAGGAAGAACTTCATCTTCTCAGTTGTTTATTTGGGTAATATCATGTAAAGAAGCTCGAAGTTCCTAGATAAATGTTATTAGTATTTACTATTTGGTGCATACGAAATTTGCAGACTGAACTTCAGGACGAAATCAAAAGATGTCCTCACCTGAATTTCGGTTACATTTAAGCAGTCGATCTGCATACCATTAGCACTGACATTAGTTACATCTTTAAGCACTGCCCTTCTTTTAGGCTGAAGGCCAACAGTGGCAGCCACACAAGTCTTGTTCTCATCCGATGACGCACGTTTGGAGTTCATCCGAAGAACACATTTTTGGTCCTGCTTGAAGGATGGTTTTGAAGAGCACATTCCTTCTGCTCCCCTCTGTGCTTTAGCCCGTGCTCGAGTAATTCTTCCTGTAGGCTCTTCAATACTTTCAATAGGTTCATTTTCTTTACTCATACTTGGTTGCCTTCTAGAAGAGCAATGCATGATTTTCAATTTGAAATTTTCTTCATTGAACCTGCATTCCTAATACCGAATCGTTGCAACATGATGAAAATAATACACATTAAACTACAATTTTCTAGAAAAAGAAGACAAAAATTTTATGACTTCAATCAATTCTCGAACAGCATAAGCTCTGCGATACTATGAAAATTTTTATTGACTCCAGAAACTTTAGCCTCATGCATACTAGAATTAAGTTTTCCATTATATGAAGAATCAATGGAGTCATGCGAGGTCACCCGTTTCCATTTTCAAATATTGGAATCTGAGACCTTCGGAGACCAAAACCAAAGACTCAATTCTCAAGTTCCAACAGAGGAAATGGGTACTCGGGAAGTTTGGCACGGGATTTTTAAGTTATAACATCTCTGCAATGCTTCAGCACTAGCAGTATCAGTAAGAAAGATTAAATCACCCTAGAACTCTAAATTAGAAATTGCTGTACTATTTAAAAGTTCACTTTCTTTCAACGTGTGGTTTAAAAAAAGAAACTGAACTTTGTTTTTTACGGTATTCTCTGAGTAAGCCAAATAGAGGATTCTAAAACCTAAATAGCAATTTGATAAATTTGAGCATTTATGCTATTCCTTAAAAAAATAAATAAAAATTCTTCAATCCCTGGCCAAATTCCCAGCTTAAGTAAGTAAATAATAATAAAGAAAGACCAGGAGTCCAAATCTCCAAGACTCCATTATAATTGCTCAAGAAGAACTAAAGCTTCATAAGAATAATGTAATGCACTTGAAAGTTTGAATAAATCTCAATTACTAAAATAAAACACAAAACCGAGCTTTGATAAAGTTAACAAAAAAGAAAAGAAAAAAGAAGAAGAAGAAGAAGAAGAATTATTCGAAAAGAATAGAAAAAAAAGAAGCTCTGTCATAGATCTAAAAAATTGAAATTCCTAAACTCCAGCGATCCAACAACCAGCATTTGTAACCAAAATAATTGAAATGCAGAAAACCAATAGCTACGGTTAAAAATATTTTAAAAAGAAGAAGAAGAAGCTTACTGTGTTGTGGGGAGCTCCGAGACCGCAAGTGAAGAAGCGTGGAGAGGTTTTCTCTACTATCTTTTTTGGCCTCTCTGCCTATTTTTTCTCGATTCTTTGAGAAAAAAAAGCGAAAAAGCTAGAGACAATGAGCTGAGCTGAGCTGAGCTTGAGGCTTTTAAGAGCGTTAGGTTGTTTGATATAAGCAGAGAGGAGCGTAGCTTTCTGGGCGGGACGCTGCTACAGTTTGAACTGCTTTTAAAATAAGGGTTAATTTATTATTTGGTACCTGAATTTGACTTTAATATTTAATTTAATACCTAAATTTGTTTTGTATATACCTAGGTTTGGCTTCAATGTTAGATTTGATACTGATATCAAATGGCATCATATGGCTTAATGAATACTTGACATATACGCTCTAATAAAAAAACATAGGTACTCAATTGGGACACAAGAAAATTTTAGATAAGTGTTTTCATAACCAATTAAGATACCAATCCAAAGAGAGGTAAAAACTAGTAACTCATAAACTAGTACGGACTAGTTGAGAAAAGTTAAAAAAATTTTGAGCCAGGTTTTATAATTTTTAATATATTTTTAAATTTTTTATTTTGTTTGAATTAGTTAGATCGAGAGCCAATGATTTGACTCCAAAAATATTGATTCAGAGACTAAATTGAATATTGAAGTGTAATTCAAGTACTTAATTGAGGCAAAAAAGCTCAAGTATCAAATTAAAAAAATTTAGGTACCAAAGTGAACCTTAAATCCAAATTTAGATACCAAATTGAACTTTGAAACCAAATTAAGATACCAAATAGTATATTAACCCTGAAAATAAATATAAAACAGATATTTTTATATTTCCAACTTATCTTTCTACATCCGTGCTTTCATTTTTTTTATTTGACTTTTTCTTTCTTTCTTTTGAGTTGACCCAAGAAGTAAGATTTGTGTATCCCAACACTCTGCGCCACGAATTTTGAAAATAGATTATAAAACGATTTTATTTACATAACTTTTATGTAATTTTCGTGAGAATTACAATTTTATACATTTATTTGAATTATTTACTTATAATTTTAAAAAATAATTAAAAAATATATGTAATTTATTTTACAAATTATAGAGGGTTTATCACTTATAAAGCGTTTCAGTAATAAATATTTTTATAAATAAAATGTTCAAATATTTCAAAAAAAGAAAACCAGCTATTTATGTTTTTTAAGAGTCTTTATACTTTTATTATTAACCCAAATAAACTCTCATATTTTTACTTGTTTTCAGTTAAATCTTTATATTAATAAAAAAAATATTTATATTAGATGCAGGGGCAGAGCCAAGAGAGCTGGTAGGGGCCCCGATCCCTCCTAAAATGGAAAATTTCATCTTTAGTCTTTTTATAATTTTAAAAATTGTAAATTAGTATATAGAATGAGAAAAATGATGAAATTTCACTTTTGCTATTACAAAAATATATAACTTTATTCCAACCCCTCAAAAAATTTTCGCTCCCCCTTAGTTAGATGCTTGTCTGAATACAATTAAAAATTAGAGTTTTATTTGGATTTAAATAAAAGTTATTTACTTAGTTAATCACAATAAAAATAATAAATTTTCTAGATAAAATATTAAATTGTTTTTTTATAAAAATGAAAAAGAAAATTCTTGCTGTAGCAAATGTATGTAAAGTAAATATTATTCAAATACTAACTTCCATTAAAGGTAAATATTTGAAATGGGGGAATTCAGGTATCAAAACAAATACTAAAAGCCAAACATGGAAAGCTTATTGCATCATGGAAGTTTCCTTGGAATGAAGGCAAACAAAATCCAAAGTGTACCCGCCGGCAATGACAATGAAAATTTAAAATTACCTATTTTATAATTATTCGATATATAAGTTATAAAATTAAAGCTATGACGATAAATTTAGCCCTCAATTTTTTTTGAATTAAATTTGGTCTTTCAAAAAGAGTCAGTTTTGACTTTCAATCTTTCAAAAAGAGTCAAAAAATAATTTAACGAAAATACTAATTAAAACATTAAATTTTTAAATATGGCAGCTCACGTGGAAAGCAACATGTACTTCATGCATTTTCTTAATTTTTAATTTTTTTTTATTTTTTGAACATTTTATAAATTTTATATTATTTATTGATGTGGCATATAAGTCACATATTATCATGTCAGCATAAAGTACACGTGGACTGTCATGTGAATTGTCACGCTAATATCGTTAAAAAATCAATGTTTTAGTTAACATTTTTGTTAAAATATTATTTTACTCTTTTTGAAAGGTTAATGGTTAAATTTAACTCAAAAAAAAAGAATAAGGGTGAATTTGAACATTAAGGGATAAATTTATCACTATGCCAATAAAAATGTATTTATAAATGGGCGTAATAATAAATTTAGCCCCTAATATTTGTCATTTGTGTCATTTTGGTCCCTTTTTTAAAAATTACTTTGGCCTTCAAATGTTTAAATTTAGTGTTTTTTTATACAAGCCTAGAACTAGGTCTAACCCTCCTCATCCTTAAATAGGATGATAAATATATTTCAATACGCTCGAACCCATGTCTTCTTGCACTGAAAACAATGTTGATGCCAACCGAACTAAGACTTAGTCGACAACGTCTAAATTTAGTTGAATTGATATTTTTAGATAAAAAAAACTGATTGAGTAGTTAAAATTTCAACAACTTTAACGTGCTATTTCGTGTTGCAATCCACCCATGTTTATTTCATTACTAATGTAGATACATTTTTTTTAAAAAAATTAAACTTTTTTTGAAAATTTTACTATATTTTTTAAATTTTTTATGAAATATACATGGATTATCACGCGAACTATTAAGTCTAACACCATTAACTTTTTAATGTTGCAATCAGCATTTCCATTGAAAAATAGCAGTTTGACTAAATTCGAAAAGTTAAAGACTGAAGTGATGGAAGTACCAATCTAGAAAAAAAATAAATTTAAGTACCACTTCTGACCAAAAAAAAGTTAAGTATCAAAATGAAAAAACAAGTATAGTTTGGGGGCAATTTTTATATTGAGCTAACTTAGTTTTACCAATTAAGTCTTAGTTTACAACAACTAGAAGAGTTGAGACGAGAGTTCAAGTGCGATTAAGGTCCCGTCCTTCATTGTGTTTGGGGTTTTAAAAGTGATTTTGTACCGCAAAAATAATGAAGAACACTTGGTTTTTTTGGATTAAAACTGCGATAGAAAAGTGTTTTTCCACCCAAACACAAAAGCTGAGATTTAGATGTTTTTGACTTTTGACTTTTGTGTTTAAAAGTAAAAATTATCAAAATATCCTTATTAATATTAATTATTTAAACTGTATATAAAAAATTAGATTAATTTATATTTAATGTACTAATTTATTAGATTATTTAAATATCATGTATCATTATATTAATTTTTAAAATATAATTTATCATCATATTTAAGTTTTTAAAATATTTTTTATATAATTAATTTTATGAATAACTTATATTAATTAATTAAAAGATATTTAAAATATATACATTATGTTCCATTATATTAAATTATTTAAATAGCATATAACTAAAATAATTTTTAACTTTTTACCATCATATGCAAAAATGATATTTTAACAGTTAATCTCAATTTTTTTTTGTTCAAAAAGAAAACATCAAAAGTAAAACAGAAACTTATCCGTTGTGTTTTGTCATTAAGTTGGGAGCCTCAGCCACCATAATATCCTACCCACTCAGCAAGGTTTGTAAAAAACTTTCCGTTCAACATTCATTCTCATGGCAAGGTTGGCCATATTGTCCGCTATTCTATTCTTCTGCCTTGATACATGTATCACTCTAAATTTCTCCATCCATTCCAATAAATTCTTCACTCTCTTCTCTAACAAATTTTGATCCCGAGTATAACCACTCAATAAGTTAACTGCTTTTATACAATTCATCTCTAAAATAATCTTATTAACTCTCTTCTCCTACACTAGCTTAACTCCCTCAAAAGCCCCCCACAACTCAACTTTCAACATCGGATAAATCCCTATTTTACGAGAAAACTCCCAAAGCCAACGTCCCATTTTCCCTGGCCACTCCCCTACTGTAGTAACAAACAAACTCACTCCCACAGCTACATCAATATTTAATCACAAGTTTTAACAAAAATAAAAAAACATTAAAATTCACAAACTACGGCACTTTTTTCAAAAGCATTTTTCAATTACAAAAACTAGCGGGCAGAGATAAGAGTGGGCAGAGTGGAGCGCCCAAGTACGTAATCCTTGTATAAACTTTCATTTATTAATGGTTAGTTAATGCGTTGAGCCCCCCAAGTGCAACACCATGTTTGGTGATAGAGACACCAAGAAGCCGACAGGCAAGCATGCCCCCCATATCTGTTTACAAATCAATCATTTGCCAATGGGACTAATTAATTTCAACATTTCAAAATTTTATTAACAAAGTAATTTATACTGAAACATTGTGTTTGTCTCATTGAAGAAGCCAAGAGTTAATATTCCAAACCACAGCTACATTAAAAGACA
Organism: Gossypium hirsutum; assembly: GCF_007990345.1. Classification (NCBI taxonomy): domain Eukaryota; kingdom Viridiplantae; phylum Streptophyta; class Magnoliopsida; order Malvales; family Malvaceae; genus Gossypium; species Gossypium hirsutum. The sequence goes on along the minus strand of NC_053442.1, from coordinate 7,035,587 downwards.
ATGCTTGGGAGTTCTTTGGGACTCTCACCATTTTCAAACTAAGGCAGGATTTCAAAATATCAACTCAACCATTCATCACTTAACATGTGTTAAAATGCTGTACCCAAAAACAAATTTTTGTTAAATGGGGAATTGCATAGTGATTAGGATGCATATCTATGAAAATTACTAGATTTTTTTGTTCAATTTTGTTTAAGTACACCACCAAAATTAATTATTATCAATATTAAACTAAACAATTAATTCAATACACCAATTCTATTTATATAAGTAAGACTCAAATTTAAAATTTTAAAATTTTTAAAACTTTAATTTTACATTAAGACAAAGATTCTATTAATTTACTCAATCAACTTTATAAAATTTCAAATAACTTAATGTTCTTGTATAAATTATTTATGTTAATGTATTTGTTACAAAACATTATTTTTTATATTAATGTTCTACCATAATAAATTTGATTCGAAAAAAGTACTCATTTCTAGTGGAATTAAAGTTAAAAATGTTATAGTCAATGAATCCTTGGTTTGTTGGTTGTTTTGGGTTTTTGAGTATTTAGGTTTGAGTCTTGCCATTTCTAATTACGATGTATAGGTCTCAATCCCACCGCATTTGAATGCCATGTGTAGGTTTTGTTTGATTCTTTTTGGATTGATCCGATTTTATCCGATTCTTACACCATTTGTTATTGTAATTAATCTAAAGCAAAAAAAAAATACTGTGATAACTATCTAAAAATAGAAAGTACAAAAACTTAAGAGTCCACAATGTTATAGATGGAAAATGTTGAAGCTACATATGGGGACTAAACTAATATAATATAAAGCACTTATCTAATACATGTGAGTGCGGAACTTCTGAATTATTGGTGAGGAAAATCCCGAACACACAAATAAAACATAAACATTTACTCAAATAGAAAAACCAATCAATAGGGCAATGCTCCAAGACATGTATCAAGTCACTATCTTTAAGGTTCTATTCACCTCACTTATACTTAGTGTGCAAATGAGTTTCAAGCAAGTGAACCTCAAGGATACAATGAAACTCAATAACTATTTGCATTTTGCACTGGCAAAAATAATCTACAAAGCATTGAACAGAGCATAACAGGGAAATCAAATTCTATTCTTTATAGGACAATCTAAGAATTATAGAAGACGGAGGAAAAATAAAAATAACTTTTTTAAGAACTTTTTAGTATATCATTGATGGTCACAAAACTAACTAAAAAATTTGTTGAAAATTTTGTAATTTTTGGAAAACTTTGAGACATATTCTCAATTGGTAAAGGTGGAGAGTTGAAACATAAAATTATGGTTTTATATTCTACTCCACGAGACCTTTACAACTATATATCATATGCTCAAAATGGTTGAGTGATGAATGAGAAATTGATGCTTAAAGTAAGCCACTTGTGAATATTTGTTGAGGAAAAGAAAAGTTTAAATCCCACATTGGTTAAATATCAAGTGTAAGATATGTATGTATATGAGAACTCACTTGAAAGATGATTGAATGACTAAACTTGAAATCTTGTCTCACGTGCAAGGGTTGGGCCCAAGAACAGCTTGTAGATATTTTAAGCCCAACACGAAATTTATTTTTTCTCTCAGCAAATATTATATAAAATCTGTTTTAAAAGGACATATATCTTAATTTGATTTGATTCAAATTGATATAAAGACTTCTTTAATGCAGATTTTAATCTTTACTCATGGAAATTTTCAAAATTTCACCATATTGAATGCCTATAAAAGCCTAAAGAATTCTACAGAATTTTTTGGGGACACACATCAAACTTATTTTGCTCTAAAAAATTCTTCTTTTTCTCTCCATATTTTTCAAACGTTTCCATGATAGAGGAAGGCAAGGTTTGTTCGTTGATAACTGCAGAGGTGCTACTGCTTCGATCATCTTGTTGTTGTATCCTGGGAGACAGTTGACCAACATTTCTCCAAGTACCATAGGAGTGGTCGAATCTATCTTAAGGAAACTATGTAAAATAGGCCTCAACATATAGTAAAACTCGATTCTTTTATTTGATTTATTGTTTTCATAATCTTATTGGTTTTTCGTATCTAATAATTTAAATACAAATATTTGTTTTATTTTGTTTTATTTTATATAAATATTTGTTTATTTATATTTCTAACAGCCCGTTTTCAGTGAAATCGGAACAGTGATTTCGGGATCACAAATCTGAGTCTGAAAAAAATTATTTTAATATTATTTCATGGTTTGAGTTATGATAGGAAAATCTTATGAAAATTTTGTTAAGAAAATTTTACCGATTTGATGCTTAATTAGATGAAAAGGACCAAATTGCATGAAATGCAAAAGTTGAGTTCTAGTATCTATATGTATCAAATAGCTATGGAATTCAAAGTTTGGGGTCCTTATATGGAAATAGACCATTAAGAGAAGTTATTAGATAAGGATGATGATTCATCCATGGAAATTTAATTAAAGAAAAGGATGAAATTGGAAAGAAAAAGATGAAAAGATGATAAATAATTAAATAACCAAAAATATCATCATTTATCATCATCTTTCCCATTTTTTTATGAAAACCCTAGCTAAGAGAAAAGAGCTCAAGCAAGCTTTCCTGGCTTAATTAGGTATGAATTCTTGTCCCGTTTTTAGTAATTTTTATATTTCCGAGATCGTAATAGCTTAATTAAGCTATTTTGGAGATTAATTTGCAAAGTTATCAAAGTTATAGGATTTTTCCATGGATGAATATAGTTGAATTATGAAGTTTTATGGTAGAAAATGAAAATTTGTTGATAGATAAACATCTTTTGTTAAGGGAATTTTGATGAAAACATGATTTAGGGACTAAATTGATAAGTTGTAAAATTCATGGAAAAATTTTAATTTTTTAGAAATTCATGGACTGCTATTGTTATATGTAAAAATCAACTAGGCTTGGAATAAGGACTAAATTGAATGAATTTCATTTTTTCCGAGCCTAGGGACGAAATCGTTATTAATTAAAAGTATAGGGGAAAATGGTAATTTTGCCTAAGATGTGAAATGGATTGAATTGATTATGAATTGTATTAAATTAAGTTAAATTTACTTGTATAGATCTAGAAAGACAAAATACGGAATTGGATCGAGGAAAGGAAAAAGTATCGGATTAGTAGATTACGATTCACAAACATTTGTCAAGCTAAGTTCGTGTAACTTAATTGTGTAATTATATGGTTGAATTGATTTGAATGATTTGTATGTGAATTGTGTATTGACCATGTATATGAAATCTAATCAGATATTCGAAAAATACCCAATAAATGTTAAATCTCGTTTGAATGAATGAAATTCGATTGGATACAGGGTTCTGTTTCCCGAAATGGTAGTGGTCCTGCATATGTTGTGGACATACCATAGCTCGAAAGAGCGTCCCATTACAAGCCCTCTCAAGCTTCCCATTAAATGGTTCTTGCAAGTTTCTCATTAATAGCTCTTCGGAGCACCCCAATCGATCATGACCCTACATGTGTTGTGGGCACGCCGCAGCTCTTATGAGCGTCCCATATATTGCTCTTTGTGAGCTTTCCGATTATAGGCTCTTTGTGAGCTTCCCGTTATTGCTTGCTTGAACTTCCTGCTATATGGCTATCTAGTGCTTCCTAATTAAGTGCTCTTCAGAGTTACCCGTTAAGTGCTACTCGGAGCTACTCGTTAAGTGCTCTTCAGAGCTACCTGTTATATGCTCGCATGAGAATTCTGAATATGGCCCTTATGAGCTTCACGTTATTAAGCCCAGATAAGCTTACCGTTATATGCTCACATGAGCATCCCGTTATATAGGCTTGAGAGAGAGCTTTCTATTTATGTGCTTGTAAAAGCACTCCCTAATATGAATTGACGGATTTATAGTATTGTACACTTCATGTGTACTACCCAAGTATCCATCAAGATTTCAAACGATTCAACGAGTGAAATTTTGACATGAGAACATATGAAATCAAAATGAAATCATTATCTGTATATACATGAAATACTTGGAAACTCGATATTTGATGAGCTCATCATTGTTATTGATATTTACATGAAATACATTACTAACATGTTTGTTGAGGTTATGTGTGTTAGGCTAATGGCTAAATTGCTTTGGATGTATTCTTGTATGTTTACTATAAATGTAAATAAATTATAAGTAAATTTTCCATTATACGGGCTTACTAAGTACTAAGTGCTTATTCAGTTGTATGTCCTCTGTTTTATAATTCTCGGAGGCTCATTGGGTTGGAAGCTTGGCGAAGATCACTCACACGATCCACCGGCCCATTTTTGATACAAATATGAAACTAATTTTGGTTATAATGGCATGTATAGGTTAACTTAGCCATTGATGGCATATACATTTTTTGGTTGTAAATAGCCATTTAAAGGGCTATGTTTGGTATGTTTTGATGTGTAAATAGTTTTAATATACTTGATGTGTGTTTGAAATGGTCAAGTGATGGTAAGTACATGAATGAATGGATCAAGATAGGATATTTGATAAAATATGCTATCTTGATCCTCTGTTTTATACGAACTTACTAAGCACTAAGTGTTTATTCAGTTGTATTTCCTCTGTTTTATAATTCTCGGAGGCTCATCGGGTTGGAAGCTTGGTAGAGATCACTCACACTATCCACCGACCCATTTTCGGTACAAGCATGAAACTAATTTTGGTTATAATGGCATGTATAGGTTAACTTGGTCATTGATGACATATACATATTTTGGTTGTAAATAGCCATTTAAAGGGCTATGTTTGGTACGTTTTGATGTGTAAATAGTCTTAATATACTTGATGTGTGTTTGAAATGGTCAAATGATGATAAGTACATGGATAAATGGATCTAGATAACATATTTGGTAAAATATGCATATATGTGAATTTGATCAATTAGGTAAGATAGAGTTTATGAATACATGTAATGAAAATATCATGTATATGACTTGGTTTTGGCTTGATTTAAATGTCTTATATTGGATTGAGAATGTGTTTAAGTGTTGATGTAGGTGGAAGACAAGATTGGGTGAGAAATAGGGCTTAGAAATGACCTTATTTTGTCCACACGGGCAAAGACACGGGTGTATGTCTCAACCGTGTGTGACACATGGCCTAGCACATGGGCGTGTGTTCTGGCTGTGTGTCCCTTGTATCTTAAAATTTCAAAACAGAATCTTCAGAATTGATCACACGACCTGGCACATGGGCGTGTGACTTGGCCGTGTGACCCCTGCACTTAAAAATATTGCAAGTCAGAGAGTTACACGGGTTGGGGACACGACCGTGTGCCTTACTTCAAATACCACACAGTCTGACCACACGGGCGTGTGACCCCTACACCTTGGAAAATTTTAAAATTTTGTGAAAAATTCTATGAGTTTCCGATTTAGTCCCGATTTGTTTCTAATGTATGTTTTGGGCCTCGAGGGCTCTCATAAGGGACTTTATGAATAATATCCAACATGAATGTTAAATAATAATATGAAACGTCTGTATTTAATCTGTTTATTCTGGTAATACTCCATAACCCTATTCCGGCGACGGATACGGGTTAAAGGTGTTACAATATTTATATATTTGTTTGCCAACGTGTTTTGTCCAACAAAATTTTACTAAGGTAAGTGCACTTTTCAATTAATAGTATAATTACAGTGAGAAAATATATTGTTCCCACGAGGACTACAAGTACCGAAAATTATCGTCTTTCTATTATTTAACCAAATAATTCAGATGATAAATTAAAACTAAAATTAACTAACGAACGCGACAAAGAACAAATCATGAAAATAATCTAATAACAACCAAGAAACGAAATAATACCTAGGTAAGAATCCGCATAGATTTCATCTGTCACTATCAATCTAAATTACACAATTTATTTACTTAACACCTTGATTCGTATGAATTCCTAAATTATGTTAATATCTGTAACACCCCTAACCCATATCCTTCTCCAGAATAGGGTTATAGAGCATTACCGGAGTTTACAAATTAATTTCCAGACATTTCATTTCATCAAGCATTCATATTTATGACCAATTAAAATCAAAACATTTATGAGCTAACATTAACCAATTTAACTTATACAAGTCATTATAACTAGAATCAAATCATCCAAAATTACCAATAGAACCAATGGATAATGTAACACCCCTTACCCGTGTTCCTTGCTGAAACAGAGTATGAGGTATTACTAGAACTCAAACACTTATATTTTTTTTTTATAAAAATTTCGGTAGCATTTCTGCTTATTTTTTCATAAACCCCCTGCAAATTTTCAAAGACAATTTCAAACAACTTCAATATCTCCAACCAATTACAGTTATATGTTCAGACATAATTTATCCATTAATAAACACCAACATATTAAACCAAACAATACTGAATATATACATATTTATACCACATTACATAAAGTCATCTATACATGCCATGTTTCCAAAATATTAATTGCAAAATACCCAAAAAGTTGATGATAGTGTGGATGATTATCTGACGTCGTCCAAGTTCCGAGCTGATGTCACTATAATCAAGGGAAAATAAAAACGAGTAAGCATATAGCTTAGTAAGTAAACATATGACAAATAAATAAATTTCCCACATGATTTCATAGCAACATAATTTTAATCACACATAAATTTCAAAGTTCGTTTAGTTTCCAGCAAACTGTCTTTCTGCGTCATAGACGCTAATTTATTTTTATCTGGAGCTACAGGACTCCAAATTAAGTTCCATAAATTTTCCCAAAAACTAGACTTATGTAGCTTTCTACCATAAATTTTTCAGAATTTTTGGTTTATCCAATTATTACAGTTTATTCTTTAAACTTTCCCCTATTTCACTGCCTGACGGTTCTGACCTCCATTTACTAAAATTTACTTAACTCTCTGTAAAAAATTCAAAAAATGGTCTCGTTTGTTTCTATTAAAAATATACTAAATAAGGAATCCAGGCATATAAATTTCAGGCCATAATTATTTTTTTTCAATTTTTGGTTATTTTCCAAAGTTGGAACAAGGGATTTCGAAATCAATCCAGCCCTGTCTCAAATAAATTCAAATATCCCTAAACATACAACTCTTTTGTTTGCTATGTTTCTTTCATATGAAAATAGACTCACTCAGCTTTAATTTCATATATTATTCAACCTCCAATTAATTTTCCACCATTTATGGTGATTTTTCAAAGTTGCTCAACTGCTGTTGTTCAAAACAGTTTTATATTTAATTTGCTCTTTTGTAGTTTTTGATACTTCCTCCCATCTTATGCATGGGTTGATTAAGTATCAAACCCACCATTCCTCCCATAAAATTTTCCACCATATATAAATATTCACCTTTCCAATTTCCTCGTTGAACACTCGGAATATCAACCGTTATCGGTGGATTCAGCACTTAGCAACCACCAGTGATTCGGGGAATCAGCACTTAGCAACCCCTTTCACATTCAAAGATATGGTGGAATCAACACTTAGCAACCACCAATGATTCGGGGAATCAGCACTTAGCAACCCCCTTCACATTTAAAATACGGTGGAATCAGCACTTAGCAACCACTAATGATTCGGGGAATCAGCACTTAGCAACCCCCTTCACATTTTAAATACGGTGGAATCAGCACTTAGCAACCACCAATGATTCGGGGAATCAGCACTTAGCAACCCCTTGGGGGAATCAGCACTTAGCAACCCCCTTTATATTCAATGTACTCCGGCTTATCCCGAGTGTTCAACCGGAACCCATATTTTCAACACTTTACCACCTTTCCCAACTTAACCACATTTTTAGAATTTTTATCAAGTATTTATTCTATGTTCAAATAAATCTCAACATATATCAAATAATGTCAAAATAATGCATTAAATCACATGTTTACTTACCTCGGTGCAAAATATCAAAATTTTGCAATTTACTCCACTATCTTCTCTTTTCCCCGTTTGAGGTAGTCTTCTCATTTTTCTTGAGCTATAATGGCAAATTTAACTCATTTAATGTTCACATTTATTAAAATAATCCACCACCCAACTTTTTGAAAAATTATAATTTTGCCCCCAAACTTTTGCATAATTACACTTTTGTCCCTAAGCTCGGAAATTAAAATTCATCACTTATTCTTATATTTTATGACATGCTGAACATTTTTCCCTTCTATGACAACATCAAATTCTCACTCTAACACACACTTTTGAACATTAGGTATTTTTACCGATTATGCCAATTTACTCGTTTTCGTTTAAAATCGCTTAGCAAAAATTTTTTAACATAATTTCTAGCTTCATATTCCACCTTAAAACAACAAAATAAACACTTTTCACCTATGGGTATTTTTCCAAATATGAACCCTAACATGAATTATTGATAAAATAAGCTAAATCGAGCTACGAGGATTTCAAAAATGCGAAGAACATTAAAAACGGGGCTAGGATGCACTTACTATGAGCTTGAGAAAGCAAAGAAACCCTAGCTATGGTGTCTTCCAAAATTTGGCACCAACTATGGAGAAGATGACACCATTTTTCCATATTTTTCCCATTTTATTTCTTTTTATTACTAAATGACTAAAATGTCCTTACTAAAAAAATTCTATTTCCCTAATTCTATGCCCATTTTTGTCCATCAATTAACTAATGGTCTAATTACAACATAAGAACCTCCAATTTAGAATTTCATAATAATTTGACACTTCTAACATGTAGAACTCAACTTTTGCACTTTTTACAATTTAGTCCTTTTGATTAAATTGAGTTCCCAAACGTCGAAATTTTTGAACGAAATTTTTACGAAATTTTTCCACAAAATTGTAGACCATAAAAATATAATAATAATCATATTTTCCCTTGTCGGATTTGTGGTCCCGAAACCACTGTTCCGACTAGGCCAAGAATCGGGCTGTTACAGATAATGTGATATATCTCCAACAAGCTTCCAACCCAATCGAGCTTCCGATAATCATTTAAATGCATCAAATAATTATACATATTACCAATAATAATTCGATTCCAATAATAAAACACACACATATATATAATATTCATTACCAAATAGCATTCACTTCAATTAAAATTATATAGAATATAGCGCATACGAGCTCATCGGACTAAATTGCAAAAATACCAAAATTCAGGGACATTTTGAAAATTTTCTATTTTTCTCATATTTCCACCTAATATTGTTCTAAATTCCATTCTATTTTGTAATTTAGATAAATAACCAATCCATTTCATGCAATTTGGTCACTTTTTGACATTTTTACAAATTTACCCTTAAAGTTTCACATTTGTTCAATTTAGTCCCTGGACCTAAAACATGTAAATTGGTCATTTTTAATGAAAAATCATGCTATTTAAATAATCATATATTTTCCTCCTCCTCTCCATTCCACATCCTTAATGTATATAACATGCTTATAAGTAACATTATCTATAATTTCACCATTTACTTATATAAATTCATTCAAAGCTGTCCACTTGAGTTGTAATCACTAAATTATTTATATCTTGAGATACAGAACTCCAAATTAAGATCCGTAAATTTTATCTCAAACTAGACTCACGTATGTTCTTACCATAAAATTTTAAGAATTTATTGCTTAGCCAATAAGTATATTTTATTCTTTAAATTCATCCCTATTCTGCTGTCTAACAGTTCCGAACCTTCTTCACTAAAAATTAATTATCTCATCGTACAGAATTCTAATGATGTTTCCGTTTGTTTCTATTGAAAATAGACTCATTAAGGATTTAAAAATATAAATTTAAGCCTCTAATTATTTTTCTAAAATTTTTGATGATTTTCCAAAGTCAGTACAGGGGAACCCGAAATCATTCTGACCTTGTCTCACAAAATTTATTATATCTTATTATTTAAAATTCTATTGCTTACACCGTTTATTCTATAAGAAACTAGACTCCATAAGATTTAATTTCATATTTTATTCATCCTCTAATTAGATTTCCACAATTTATGGTGATTTTTCAAAGTTAACATACTGCTACTGTCTAAAACTGTTTTAGTGAAAAATATTGATTACTAAGTTTATAACACTCTTATTTTCCTTCTCTACACTATTTCTCATCACTTTCTCTTATTTTCTCTTCACTAACATATCAAGAACATAAAACCTTATATAATAAAACCCTACAATAACATCAATTTCATACTTTTTCAATAATATCAAACTCAAAAATATATTGAAATCTTGATGCTCTTACCTTGCTCAATTGATTTCAATCTTTAACTTGATTTTCTCTCTCCTCCAGCCTCTATTTCTTGAATCTAACTTGATATTCTAGCTCCCCATAGTCTCCTTGTTATCTTCCTCTCTTGATGGATATGGAAATTCTTTTGATTTTTAGGTGAAAATGGTAATTTTTTGAAAGAGAGACCAAATTGTAAGAAAGCAAAACTTTCTTTCTTTCTCTCTTCTCCTCACGTTGGATGCATGGAAGATGATGGTTGGTTGGTTTTTTTTCATCTTTCTTTCCACATATATACACTAAACAATAAAATAATAAAATATTATTTAAAAATCAAATTAAAATATTAATAAACTAATATTTATTTATTTAATCTAAAATATATCCAACATCATCATTATCTTCTAGATTTCTCTCTCTTCTAAATAACCATTTTGCCCTTTGTGATCTTTTAAAATTCCATCCTTGAGTCATCACTTAATTTGGTAAAATTACGATTTAGTCCCTCAAAATTCTTCACCTTTTTCAATTTGGTCCTAATCCATCCATTTTTCTTAGTTTCTAGATCATTCCACCCTTAAAATATTTACACCTTTGGTCCTTCAACTTTTTTGTATTTACACTTTAACCCCTCAAATTTTGAATATTGACTCTTGACCCACAAAACTTTTCTCACTTTTGCGATTTAATCCTTTCTTGAATTAATATGTCATAATATACTTCCCAATGTTGACATAACTCAATATTACCCTTTTTATCACTTTATTTCCTTATTTTACTATACCAAGGATAATATCTTACTGTAGAAATTTTCAAAATATTACATTTGTGGTCCCAAAACCACTGTTCCGACTAGGCCCAATTTCAGGCTGTTATAATATCTCTTTTGAGCATAATAACAACTGACTCTAGGTTGATTAATTAAAATTTCTTTTTAATTAAAACCCTTATTATCGCATTAACTCGTGCTATGGATTTCCCTATTATATTTGACTCTAATCTAGCTTATTTATGTCGTTCTATTTCTAGGATTGCATGCAACTCCACTCAATTATGCAAAATCTAATCTTAAACAGGGTTTATTCAACCACCGATTTAAGCACATCGAACATGCATGAATTAATACCCTAGAAAAATCAAACCAACAATTAAGCACACATATAATTGAGAACAAGAAACTAAGTATTTATTGCGTAAAATAGAAATCAAACGACATAATTTATCGTAAAGTTCATCTCCCCTAAGTATTTAGAAAATTAGTTCATACTCAAAAAGAGAAAAATCAAAGATACAGTATAACCGAAAGAATAAAAGAAACTAATGATAACTTCCTAAGAAATCAATTGGGAATCTTCAATCTTAATGGAAACCTACTTCAAAGTTTGTTTCAATGGTGTTTTTCAAGTTACTTTCTTGAATATTCTCTGACGGGTCCCTCCTATCTTCTTATTTTTGTCATATATATGTCTTAGAATGCCTGAAAAACCTAAAAATCATGATTTTCTGTTGTTCAATGCACAATCCGTCAAAATCGACATGACCATGTGGTTCACACGGCCGTGTGAAAAGGTGTAGCCTGTATGGCTCCTTCAGCTTGCTCCGACGCTCCAATTTTTGCTCTTTTTTTGCTCCTTTTGCTCCCAAATGCTCTATTAAGTAATAAAACATGAATTTAAAGGATTAGAAGTATAAAATTCATAATTAAAATCAGATAATCACCAAAAACGCATTAAGAATAAGGTTAAAACATGTTACTTTTAACAATTATCAATCATCCAAATAAAATCTCACTCCTATTTATAGGAATTCTCATGTCTCTTCAGAAAGACATAATTTTTCAATAAGTGTTTCTTCTAAATAATCACATTTGTTATATAAACATAACTATTCAAGTAATTAATTCTTTGTTAAAAAAAATGAAGTGATTTAACTTTCATATTCAAGAAACATAACTCATTATTAAAAAGTCATAACTCTTTATTAATAACCATAAATTATAACTTTTAGAGTACTTACACATTTTCATTTATAGTTATTGGAACACTATATATATGTTGAACATTCCATTAGTGCAAAAATACTTCAATCCTTTTATTTTGGAAGTGTTTTTAGAACAGTTTTAAACCGTGAAACTGTTGAGGAAGAGAGAGTGTATGATTGTGAAGTTAGTTGAGCTTAAATCACTTATGCTATGTTTGATAGGATTGTTATTTTTTTACACATATTTTAGTATATAGGTTAGTAATAGATTAATTTAAATGGTAATATTTAGTCACTTCCATAACTTGTTTTTAGCAAAGTGCACGGAAAAATTTCGTTTATTTTGAAGATGTCTTATTTTTATAAAAAAAAGTTCAAACTTATCTTTCTAATTTCAAGTTTAAATTTGTACTAATTATGTCGATTGAATCTTAGCTCGATTGGTATAGGCATTGTTGTCAATGCAGGAGACGTGAGTTCAAGTGTGTTGAAACGCATTATCCTCTTATTTATAGATTAGAAAAGAGTTATAAGTAGTTGTCACAAAATCCCCTACTCTTGGGGGATGTCCTCAGCGCCGAGGAACATGTACTAGGGTGTCTGTGCGACTTGTTCAGATCATGGGCTGAGAAAAAAGAAACAACTTTTTCAGTATCAACGATCCATACTAGTGAATAGAATGGGGTTCGTCTGTTCACTATCTAAAAAAGATAGATCTACCATATCCTTCTATTGTGTATGAAATTTATGGTTTCCATTGGAGCAAATCCAATCTTGGAATTTAAAATGAGAAAAAATTCTCCATTGGTAGCAAATGTTTATCCATTAAACGGGGAAAATCCTATTTAAAAAGTAAAAAGATTATGCTTCGACTCTTGCAAAGAACGGACTAACAGGGTCAGTTGCCCAATTAATCCTCATCCTTACATACCGTTTGTAGCGACCTACAAATTTTAGCATGGGGGCTAGTCGAAGTGATTATGGAAAATTTAAAAGCAGAGTCTCGATTTTATTTGAAAAAGGAGTCGCCACCGATCTTTTTTCTAGGTGTGATCGGACACCTAATAAATTCTCTTTTTTAGAAGAAAATTTTATTTTTAAATTTTTCTAAAAAAGAGGTAATTTTATGTCTACGTGAAAATCCAGAGAAAATTAGAGTTCGGGAGTCGGTTACGCGCGAGGAAGGTATTAGCACCCTCGCGACGCCCAAAATTGGTATCTCGTTAAACGCGCGTTGTCTTCATTTTCAAAAATACGAGTTCAATTTAATATTAGTCGTGATCCGATTGAAACACGAGAATTTTAAAGCACAACGACTTTTTCTTTTTTTTGAAAACACGAATTTTTTTTAAAAAATACAAGAATTTTAGAAACACGATTTTAAAAAAAAACGAAAATTTTGAAACACGAGAAATTTTTTTTTGAAAAGATGAAAATTTTTGAAACCCGATTTTTTTAAGAAGTACCGTATTTAACACGAATCAATGATATTCATCCCTACATGGCGATGAAATCATCGAATTAGTGCCAAATCGATTCAACTTAATATTTAATCGTGATTCTATTAAAACACGAGAATTTAAAAAAAAACACACAAGAATTTTAGAATATTTTCGATTTTTTTTAAAAAAAGGGCGTATCGTGTTTAACACAAACCGATGATATTCACGCAACATAGCGATGAAATCAACGATTTAATGTTAAATCGATTCGTTGCCTTATTTATTGAAATTATTTAAATTTAAAATAAAATTGAAATTAAATTAAATTTAAAATATAAATACAAAAATATAAAAATGCATAAAGTGCTATTAATATTAAAACGAAATAGCATAAAAATACGAGCATTAAATTAAAAATGAAATAAACGAAATTACCGAAAATATCCAAAACACGAGCTTGGTTGAACGAGTTACACAAATTGAACCCTTTTTCCTTCTTTTTTTTCTTCTTTTTTCCTTTCTTTCTCTTTTTCTTTTTTGCTGGATTGGCTTGTTGGGCTGCCTACTGTTGGGCCTGCGCAGGAATAGGCCTGCTGGGCTGCAGGCAGATTGGGCCTAGGCTGGCTGCTTGCTGGGCTGCTGGAATTGGGCCTACTGTTGGCCTGCCCCTTTTTTTTGCTTTGTTTTTTTCTTTTTTTTGGGCTGCTTTGGGCTTAACTAATGGGCTCGCTGGGTCGGGTCTGCTGCTCGGGTCGGGTTTTGGGCCGGACGGGTCGAGTCGGTTCGACCCGACTATTTTATTATTTTTATTTTTCCTTTTTCTTTTTCTTTTTTTTTCTCTTTTTCTTTTTTCTTTCTTTTTCTTTCTTCTTCTTCTTCTTCCTTCTTTCTTTCTTTCTTTTTTTTTCTCTTCTTCTCTCGGATCTAGCCACCTCCACCGCCGTCAACGCCGCTGCTGCTGCCCGGTGATGTGCTCCCGACGCTTCCCTTCTCTTCCTCTCCTTTCCCTCCTCTTTTCTCTTTTTTTCGAAGCTTTTTTTCTCTTTTTTTTGAAAAAATTTTGGTGATCGGGCCTCATTTTTGGGGTTAAAACCCCTTTTTATAGATTTTTTCCTCTTCTTTTTGCAGGGAGCAGGTGGCTAGGGAGGAGGGAGGCCATGCCCTAGGCCGACGATCGAAAATCGCGGGGATTAGGTGCGCAAATCACGTTTGGCTGCCAGAAGGACCAGATTGCAAACGCAGCAAAACTTTTGGGGCCAAAACATAATTTCAAGAAAATTTAGGGGTCAAAATGTAATTTCAAAAAGTTAATGGGTCAAAATGTAATTTAAAAAAGTTTAGGGCTTAAAATATAATTTTAGGAAAATTTAGGGGTCAAAATGTAATTTTTTATTTTTGTATTTTTTTGAATTTTTTTAAAAAAATGAAATCGAGCCGGACAAAATTCAGTGATTACAGCTGCCCCTCTTTGCTCATCGCTGTGAAACAGGGATAGAGCAAAGAGTTAAAAGCACTGAATTTGTTATACTATCCAAAAATTTTCTTTTTATTTGAAAAATAGAAATTGAAAATACCTCGGCGTGTGGCCCGAGGCTCAACTCACCTCTAGCAATATGAGTTGATTTTTGAAAAACAGAAATTTAAAAGAAATTCCTCAGCATGGCCCGATGCTCAACTCACCTCTCGCAATATGAGTTGATTTTTTTTGAAAAAAAAACAGAAATTTAAAAGAAATATCTTAGCGTGACCCGAGGCTCAACTCACATCTCGTATTATGAGTTGATTTAAAAAAGACATAAATTAAAAATACCTCAGTGTGACCCGAGGCTCAACTCACCTCTCGTATTATGAGTTGATTTTTGAAAAAAAACAGAAATTAAAAATACCTCAACGTGACCCGATGCTCAACTCACCTCTCGTATTATGAGTTGATTTTAAAAAAGACATAAATTAAAAATACCTCAGCGTGACCCGAGGCTCAACTCACCTCTGTATTATGAGTTGATTTAAAAAAAGACATAAATTAAAAATACCTCAGCGTGACCCGAGGCTCAACTCACCTCTGTATTATGAGTTGATTTTTTTTAAAAAAAAGACATAAATTAAAAATACCTCAGCGTGACCCGAGGCTCAACTCACCTCTTTATTATGAGTTGATTTTTAAAAAAAAAAGACCGAAATTAAAAATACCTCAGCGTGACCCGAGGCTCAACTCACCTCTGTATTATGAGTTGATTTAAAAAAAGACATAAATTAAAAATACCTCAGCGTGACCCGAGGCTCAACTCACCTCTGTATTATGAGTTGATTTTTACAAAAAGACATAAATTAAAAATACCTCAGCGTGACTCGAGGCTCAACTCACCTCTGTATTATGAGTTGATTTTAAAAAAAGACCGAAATTAAAAATACCTCAGCGTGACCCGAGGCTTGACTCACCTCTGTATTATGAGTTGATTTTAAAAAAAAGACCGAAATACCTCAGCGTGATCCGAGGCTCAACTCACCTCTCGTATTATGAGTTGATTTTTTTTTAAAAAGACAGAAATTAAAAATACCTCAGAGTGACCCGAGGCTCAACTCACCTTTCGTACTATGAGTTGATTTTTGAAGAACAGAAATTTAAAAGAAATACCTCGGCATAACCCGAGGCTCAACTCACCTCTCGCATTATGAGTTGATTTTTTTTTTTGAAAAACAGAAATTTAAAAGAAATACCTTAGAATGCAACTCGAGGCTCAACTCACCTCTCGCAATATGAGTTGACTTTCGTAAAAATAGAAATTGAAAAATAATTCTTGAAAGAAACAAAGTTTTAAAAAACATCAAGTAAAACTAAAAGCCTCCTTTTTTATTGATTCTATGCAGCTTTCTCCCAAAATCCTTGCTCTGCTGGGATACCTGTATATGTCATGTATGATGTCATTATGATATGCACATGTTTGTCCTAAATGCTTTCGTGTCTACATGATCATGCCATGCACCCTGGGCTGTTTGTCACATGCCCCACTTTTGATTTTTGTGAGGGTCCGCATTCATTTCCTTAATTCTTGACTTTTCTCTCCAATTTTGTACTCATCCTCAAGTTCTGTGAGTAATCCACATTTTCGTACACCACCTTCCTGCCCCCTGTTGAACCTTTTTCTTGCTTTGGGGCCCTCGTACTTATTAAATTCTCATCCAGGTAATGCTCAACATTCCTTTTGCTTAGAATATGTCATCTTGCTATTTATCATTTAAATGAAACAAACACGAGGTGCATGAAAATATGGCAAAGTAGGCATGAAAGAAAGATCTCACATTCATTTTTTTCTCAAAAGCAACAAACAAAGAAAATTGACAAGGAAAAATTCAAATAAAAAAACATCATAAAGAAAGGAAAGCGAATTCAATGGCCACAAATGCTCTAGATATCCAATGCATAAACTTTCCACGTTTCTTCATCCTGGATCTTTTCAAGCACGGCTTCTTGTGTAGAAGATTTTGAGCTTCTGAGAATGCTTCAAATATTGTAATCTCGCCATTCGACTCTCCATTCAAGTCGTCTTGCTCCTTTAAGCTCGAGCCCATTTCATTAAGACGCCCTTTCGGGTTTTCATCCTAATCCTTTTTGTTTATCAAGACGCCCTTTTTGGGTTTTCATCTTGATTATTCTTTTTCTTTTCTTTTCCTGTTTTTTTGTTTTTTTTTGTTTTTGTTTTTTTTAGGCATAATATTTCTTCACAACATCTGAGTTCACTGGATTAGGTAATTCTTTCCCGTCCATCTCAGTGAGAATCAGAGCCCCTCCCGAGAATGCCTTTTTCACAACGTATGGCCCTTCCCAATTTGGTGACCATTTCCCTCGAAAGTCCTTTTGTATCGGGAGGATCTTTCTTAGTACCAGTTCCCCTTCGCGGAATTCTCTTGGCCGCACCCTTTTATCTTGGGCCGTGATCATTCTTTTCTGATACATCTGTCCATGACAAATTGCCTTCAAGCGTTTTCTCTCTCAATAAGATTTAGCTGATCATATCGAGCTCGAACCCACTCTGATTCTTCTAACTTTGTCTCCATCAAGATTGCAGGGATGGGATCTCTACTTCGATAGGCAGAACGGCCTCCATCCCGTAGACCGAAGAAAAAAGAGTTGCCCCTGTAGAAGTCCGTATAAAGGTTCGATATGCGTACAAAGCGAATGGTAGCTTCTCATGCCAGTCTTTATATGTCTCAGTCATCTTCCCGAGAATCCTCTTAATGTTCTTATTAGCCGCTTCTACTGCTCCGTTCATCTTCGGGCGATAGGGCGAAGAATTATGATGCTTTATCTGAAATTGCTCACATACTTCTTTCACCATCTTGTTGTTCAAATTTAAAGCATTATCTGAAATGATTCTTTCAGGCAGACCATATCGACATATGATCTCCTTTTTTAAGAACCTACAGACTGCAGCCTTTGTCACATTAGCAAACGAAGTGGCTTCTACCCATTTTGTGAAGTAGTCTATAACCACAAAGATGAATCGATGTCCATTGGAAGCTTTCGGAGAAATGGGCCCTATAACATCCATGCCCCACATAGAAAAAGGCCACAGAAAAGTCATGACATGAAGGGGAGACGGAGCTGCATGAATTTTATCGCCATAAATTTGACATTTGTGGCACTTTCGTGCGTAGCCAATGCAATCCCTTTCCATCGTCAGCCAATAATAACCAAGTCTCATAATCTGTCTGGCCATGGTGAAACCACTAGCATGCGTTCCACAAATTCCTTTATGAACCTCCTCGAGTATCTTTCTAGCTTCAACAGCGTCCACGCACCTCAGGAGCACTTGATCTTTTCCCCTTTTGTATAGAATATCCTCGTCAAGAACAAATCCAATCGCCATTCTTCTGATTGTTCTTTTGTCTTTCTCGTTTTCTTGCTCGGGGTACCTTTGATTCTTGATGTACTCTAGGATATCATAGAACCATGGTCGTCCATTCGACTCCTCCTCAATGCTAAAACAGTGTGCGGGGGTCTCATATATGCTCATTTGGATAGGCATTATTTCAGTTTCTCTGTTTGCTTTGAACATTGAAGCCAAGGTGGCCAGAGCATCAGCCAAGTTCTCTTCTCGTGGAAACTAGTTAAAAGTCACTTTCTTGAATTCTTTGACCAATTTTGCAACGAGATCGTGATATTTGACTAATTTCAAATCCCTCACTTCCCAATCTCCACGGATTTGGTAAATGACTAATGTTGAGTCCCCGTGTACTTCTAATATTTCAATTTTCCTTTCGATAGCTGCACGAAGTCCCATGATGCAAGCTTCATACTCTGTTATAATATTGGTACAGAAGAAATTCAATCTAGCAGTGAACGGGTAATAATCCCCTTCCGACGACACTAAGACTGCTCCAATCCCATGCCCCAATGCATTCGATGCACCATCAAAGCTCATCTTCCATGATTTCTCTCTTGATGACTCACCCTCTTTTTCTGAAATGCACATCAAGTCTTCATCTGAGAAATCAAATCTCAAAGGCTCGTATTCTTTGGCTGTTCGACTTGCCAAGAAGTCAGCTATCGCGCTTCCCTTTATCGATTTCTGGCTCACATACACGATGTCATACTCAGTCAGTAAGATCTGCCATCGTGCCATTCTTCTTGAGAGTGCAGGTGACTCCATCATGTACTTTATTGGATCCAATTTTGAAATTAACCATGTCGTATGATACAACATGTATTACCTGAGCCTTCGAACCGTCCAAATCAATGGGCAACAAAACTTTTCAATTGAAGGGTACTTTGCCTCATATTTTGTGAACTTCTTGCTGATGTAGTAAATTGCCTTTTCTCTTTTCCCCGACTCATCATGTTGCCCTAGTACACAACCCATTGAGTTTTCAAACACGGTTAGGTACAATATTAAGGGTTTTCCAGGGGTTGGCGGTACTAGTACCGGAGATTAGATAGATACTGTTTTATCTTGTCGAAGGCCACTTGGCACTCCTCGTTCCATTCTCCCGGATTATGTTTTCGAAGGAGTCGAAAAATTGGATCACACTGATTGGTAAGTTGAACAATGAATCGAGCGATGTAATTCAACCTTCCTAAAAATCCTCTGACTTCCTTTTAGGTACGCGGAGGTGGCAGTTCTTGTATAGCTTTTATCTTGTCTGGATCAACTTCGATACCTCTCTCACTGACAATGAAACCTAGCAGTTTTCCCGAGGTAGCCCCAAACGTACATTTCGCTGGGTTAAGTTTCAACTGGAACTTTCTTAACCTTTCGAACAGCTTCTTAAGATTCCCAACATGCTCTTCTTCTCCCCGGGACTTGGCAATCATATCATCGACATAAACTTCTATTTCTTTATGCATCATATCATGGAACAATGTCACCATGGCTCTCTGATATGTTGCCCCAGCATTCTTTAATCCGAATGGCATTACCTTATAGCAGAAGGTCCCCCACATTGTTATGAATGTAGTTTTCTCCATATCTTCGGGAGCCATCTTTATCTGATTATAACCTGAGAAACCATCTATGAAAGAAAACAAAGAATGCTTTGCCGTATTATCCACTAAAGTATCGATGTGCGGTAGAGGAAAGTTATCCTTGGGGCTTGCTTGATTTAGATCACGATAATCTACACACATTCTCACCTTGTCGTCTTTTTTCGGTACCGGGACTATGTTAGCCACCCACTCTGGTTATTTGGAGACTTGTAGGAAGCCAGCGTCAAATTGTTTCTTGACTTCTTCTTTTATCTTCAACAGCATTTCAGGTCTCATCCTTTTTACTTCTGTTGAACAGGTTTGTATTCTGGTTTCAGTGGGAGCTTATGGACCACAATATCTGTGTTCAACCCTAGCATATCCAGATAAGACCAGGCAAACACATCCTTGTACTCATGGAGCAAAACGATCAAGTCTTGCTTGGTATTTTCTGCAATAGAAGTCTGAATCTTCACTTCTTGTTTCTTTTCTTCACTCCCCAAGTTCACTACTTCAACAGATTCTTGATGGGGTAGGATCTATTTCTCTTCTTGTTCTACCATTCTCAGTAAGTCAGGAGACGAGACACAATCTTCAACATTTTTGTCAGCTTCAAATTCTCCTAAACAAACAGTCTTCTCGAAATTGAATTCAGGACTCGTAACGGGACTGTTCATGCCATTGATATCTGAGCACCTGAAAGGTGGATGGAAATAAAACTATAGAGGAGCATCAAAGTATTGGAATCAACATACACAATGTTATGGAATGTTATGATATATGTGTAGGAGAAAGCTATGAGAAGCAGGAATAATTGCGACACTAATTGAAATGAAAAGACCATGACAAAATGCATCTTCATTAATGTTCATTGAAATGATAAAGAGCAAACATAAGCTCTTACAAAAGGAATCCCATTCTTAATGGCACACAAAATAATGGAGAATTAACATTGGGCATTACTCTGGAGAGGACTTAGAAACTACAAGGAGGTCCACAGCAGTCCAGTTGTTCAAAACATATCCTGGAGGACAAGGGTGTATCATTGAAGCCTTCTTAATTTCATCATTCTCATTGTCAATAGCATTTAGACTGATATTCTGAAGACTCTTTTCGATCAATAATGTGACTTGCGGATTGTCCTGCCCTGGGTACATCACTCCTGCTGATGTAAATATTCTTGACAAATGAGGATACGCCAACGGCTCCCATTCTAATTCCCGGCCTGAAGCTCTCGCTACTCTTCTTTCTCGATCTTTTTGCAATTGTTTTCTTCTTTGATGTATATCTGGCTTGAACCCCAAACCGTATCGACCCTTGTGGTGCGTTGGTTTCAAAGCTCTAACCATCCCTTGTTGATATTTTCCCAGGCATTTCCTCGCTCGAGCTCCTTTTCCCACAGTTAGCTTAATTCCCATATTAGTATTCCTCGGCAGTTTAGGAATGGGGATCTTATTCCCTTCAACAACAAATACAGCATTAATAAATTCTAAGGAGCGAAAAGAACATTTTACAGCATCTTTAATTATTTCGATGTAGGGTGCATCAGCAGAGATAGATGCGACGATGTCTTCCTCACCAGCGACAGTAATCAAGCGGCTATCCATGATGAACTTTACTTTCTGATGGAGAGATGAAGGAACTACCCCAGTAGAATGGATCCAAGGTCTTCCTAAGAGGCAATTGTATGAAGGCGTGATGTCCATGACCTAAAACTCGATATCATATTCACATGGCCCTATTTTTAGAGGAATTTGAATCTTTCCCATGACCTCTCGTCGTGTCCCATCAAATGCCCTTACTATAGAATGACAAGGCCTTAGATAGGACATATCAACCGGCATCCTAGAAAGCGTGGCCAAAGGCATAACATTAAGTGCAAATCCATTGTCGACGAGCACATTTGGTACTATGTAGCCCTTGCAATTGGTTGTAATGTGCAATGCTTCTGTAGAGCCCCTACCATTTGGTGGTATTTCGTCATCACTAAAAGAGATAAAATTATCTGCATTCAGATTATTTTCCCACCTATCAAGCTTTTTCACAGATACATTGTTCGCCACATAAGCTTGATTTAACACTTTTAGCAAGGCGTTTCGATGTGGCTCCGAGTTCAACAATAGAGATAATACCGAGATTCAGGCCGGCTGTTTGTTTAATTGTTCTACAACGTTATATTCGCTATGTTTAATGAACTTTAAGAACTCACATGCTTCCTCCTCATTCACAGCCTTTTTAACTTCTTGCTCGGGTGGTATTTCAACATCGTCTTCAACCTCATACATTGGTACTTTTCTTTTTTGGCTCGGACTAGTAACCTTCTTCTTTGGCTCAACCTTCTCGGGAGAATAACATCTTCCGCTGCGAGTAAAATATCCTACTCTGCTAACACCTTCACCCACAGCCTTGGACTTTTCACCCTCAGGTACAATGATATTGACATCATAATTCCACGGCACTGCCTTGTTGTCCTTGTAAGGGAAATGAGCAGGTACTTCAATTATGAAACTTGGTTTAACTTCTCGACTAACTTCTTCCTTCTTCGCCTCGTCATAAATCACCAAAGGTCTATCGGCGCTATAAGGGAAAACTGCTAATTGATTATCAAAGGCACATATTTCTCTTTCCTCGGCCCCCTCTATCCTATCAAAGACCTTGACCTCCTTGTTATCCATCATGTCCTGAAGTAACTTTCTAAATTCCTTACAAGACTGGATGTCATGCCCTTCGACACCATGGAAATCACAGAAACCTTGGTCTTTTGTACTAACTTCTTTGAGAATTCTACTAGACGGGTGGAGCAAGCCATTTTCAACCATCAACTCTCATACATTCTGCAAAGGTGTTCTTACTTTGGCAACATAACCTTTGGCTTGCCAATCGTCTTCATCTGCCACCGCATTTACATTCCCACCAGTATGGTTAGGAAGAGGATTTCCCGTCACATTGCTAACACCATCGAATCGCAAAATGCCAGTGTCAAGGAGACCTTGAACTCTCTTTTTAAAGGCCAAAAAATTTTCTGTAGAGTGTCCCTGATTCCCAACGTGATACACACAACTAGCGTTAGGATTATACCACTTCGGGTATGGGGGCTTCATGGGTGCCATATAATGTGGGGATATTAATTGTTTTTCCAATAGTTTCGGGTATAATTCTCCATATGATTCGGGAATTGGTGTAAATTGAGGTCTTTCAGAATTAGGTCTTGCTAGTCTTTGTTCATTTTTGGGTTGGTTTGGTATAGGTATGGTATTTGGTGGGAACATGGTGAATGGTCTTTAGTTGTTTATGGTATACACGGGGTAAGAAGGAGGTGTTTGATAGTAAGGACCTTGAGGAGGAAAGTAGAAGTTTGAAGGTGGGCGATAATGTGGTCGTGATTGGGCGGGGTACGGATTGGACGTACAGTGATTCTCAGTTCCAACCATATGGGCTTCTGCTTCTTTTTTCTTCACGGGTACTGCCCTCTTCGAACTCTCGGGGCCCTCCATTCTCCCACTCTTGATGGCATTTTCAATAAGCTCCCCGGATATTACAATATCTGTAAAGTCCTTTGTGGCGCTTCCTACCAATTTATCGTAAAACGGCGCTTTTAGAGTATTAATGAAAAAAACCGTTATCTCTGTCTTAGTTAATTGCGGCTCCACCTGAGCAGAGATATCCCTCTATCTTTGTGCATATTGCCAAAAAGTCTCTGTCGGTTTCTTTTCCATCATTTGTAAAGTTAGTCGATCAGGCACCATATCCGATACATGCCTATATTGCTCACAGAGTGCTGATGCCAAATCCTTCCATGATTGGTTTCTCTCTCTATTGAGCTGATTATACTATCGAAGAGCTGAGCCAACCAAACTATCTTGAAAGCACTGTACCAACAATTTATCATCGTTCACATAACCAGTCATCTTTCGGCAAAACATGATCAGATGGGCCTTTGGACATCTTGTTCCATCATACTTCTCAAAATCTGGCGCCTTAAATTTTAGGGGTAGAACAAGACCAGGTACTAAACTGAGCTCTTTGGCACTCAAAGCAGAGAAAACTTCAGCACCTTCTACTGCTTTGATCTTCTCTTCTAGGATTCTATATTTATCTTGAGCATTATTGTCATCAATTTTCAGCCTTGATATTTCTACAGGATCATCTAAGTCTGGAACAATTGGATCTGAGGGATTTGCCCCAGGGTTCAACACAAACATTCCTTGTCCTAAATGAGCAGATGGAGCAGGACTGTAGGTTCCCTTTAGGGATATCCTCTTTGCATTGTATGGACATGAGGTGGAGTGAATCTCGGAGGATAAAGTGGATCTTGATTAGCTCTTGATTGAGGCGGCTCTACGATATCAGGGATCTGCATAGGTCCCTTTCCTTTGACCAAAGCCGTCATCATTTCCATCATTTTGGCCATGTAATCCTTTTGCTCGAGTGATTCCTCTCGAGATCTCACCATCAAATCTTTTGCCTCTTGCTGTGACTTGGCTAGTTGTTCTTGCAACTCTCTTTGCGTCCTTTCCATCATTTCTATTCTTTCATTGAGTTCGGCATTCATAGCTCTAGCTCTTAGGCACATCCTATAAGAGTGACGTGATTCCAGACTCATAGTGTAGCAACTGTGGATTAAATGGTTTTAACCTTAGCAAATTATTAGGGTGATATGTACATGCAATGAATGAATGAATGACTAATGAATATGAATGTTAATTATGCAAAAATATGCTAAAAAATGGGTGTTGATTTCAAGATAGCCCCATATTTAGGCGTTTCATTAATCAAAAGAGTCTATTACAAAAAGTGTCGTCATCCTAGTTTTAATAATTACACAAATTTCTTAGCCACGTCGCCTTGTTTCTTTATACGCTCCAGGAACTTCGATATGCTTGACTTTTGGTTAGGAGGGTATTGGCAACTGAGAACTTCCGCTTCATCTGATAATTGCACTACTTGCGCAGCCGCCTTGCGAATTTTGTTGACCAAACCACCGAGATGCATATCCTTTTCTTGGACGGCTCTTTCATAGGCACGAATGTCTCTGTCATGCTGACCATTCTTCTCTTCTAGAGCTCTTAAAAGGTCATCCAAATGTTGCTGATGAGCTTGCAGTGTACTTTCTATACTTCGATTTTTTTCTTTTAGCTCTTAACACTCAGACTGACTAGCCGTTAATTCTGCAGACACAGTTTCGTATTCAACATTCTTCTTTCTCAATTCTATCATAGCACGTGCAGCTCTTTCCTCCTCCTTCTTCGCTTTGGTTTTCCAAAATTTCATCCCACCTTTGATATTGCTCAGTTCCTCTTTCCAATTTGCCGATGATTTGCCCAAACCACTATTCCTTATAGTGCCTCTTAATTTTTTGTTTTCCAAATGAAGGTCCCTTAAATCCTTTCTCGTGACCTCAACTTCTTTTTGGACTTTTTCGGTTCTGGATTTTTCAATTTGAACATCAATCTTCAACTGGTAGTTTTCCTCCTGAAGAGAACTAATATCTCGTAACAGTTTAGCTTTTTCACGTTCAAATTCATGTCTTGCCAATTCTAGCTCGGACGGTATTTCCTTTGAGAACGGATTTTGGCAAGCAACGTCAATCGGCTGGGTTAGTTGACTCTTCACTCGTCGTTGTCTCCATATGTCATAATTTGCAATGATAGTATCAGCATAGAGAGCCAGCTCCATTAGGTAGACTTTCTTCCAAGAATTCACGGTATCTCACACCTTTTTCATGTAACCCTCACTCGTAAAGGCAAACTCCGATTGTGCCAATCCATTAGTAACTGGTACAAATTGTCGCGAAGCGAACTATCTCTGAACCATCAACGGAGCATATCCCACTCCTCCTCATAATCCTAGCAAAGGCACCCAGTCTTGGTTCTCACACTTGTATAACAAGACAGAGGGACGAATCTAAGGTGCTTTCCAAGTTATATCTTCAGTACGGAGATTCTGAAAAACCGAGACCCAGTGTTGTTCAGTGACATCCCTTGGCCAATCTTTTTCAATGTGTGCTTCTAAAGGAGCGAATGTTTTTTAGAACATATGGAAAGGTGTGCGCTCCACTTTCCAAAAGTGGCTAAAAATCCAAGCATTAAGTAACTGAGCGCATCCAATAAAACGCCCTTCCCCTTTCTTCCTACAAGCATTTAGGGACCTAAAAGTCTCGGCTAATATGGTTGGGACGGGGTTGATTCCTTGCCTTAATTTTTCAAAGAAATCCACTACCGCGACTTCAATGTGCCCGAGAACCTTTGGGAATATGACTAGTCCGTAAATAGCCAAGGCAAACAGATCTATCCTTCTCAAAGTATCTGAATGATTCTGAACTAACTCTCGAAGAGGAAACCATGGAACACAACTGACTTCATTCTTCTTCATTATTTGTTTTTCAGCCCATGCATCAGTCATCCCCGTCAACTTCATTAACTTCTTCTTGAAGGTCATTGGTTTAGGCTCCTTCACATATATCTTATTGAATTGTACATTGTCGACGCGAAGCAGGGCAACATACTCTTTTATAGTCGGAGTCATATCTTCTTGATTGAAAGTGAAACACTGTTAGGCAGGGTCTCAGAATCGAACCATGGCTTGGATCAACTGCTCGTTCACATTGATTGCTACCAAGTGAGCTATATCCCCTTATTTTTCAATAAAGATGCCCCTAGTATCTGAGTCCCACTGCTTCCAAATCCCAATCAAGTCTTCAAGATCATTCTGACGCACATTCAAGGTCACACACTCGGGAAGATCAGAGGTGTATCCTTCCTTCAAACTATCCCCTTTTGCTTTTTGAGTCCTCAAAGACCAATCTCGGACTACAGTATTTTTCTCGGTTACTCGTGTAATTGACTCCTCCATCAGAAACCCGTTTTTTGCAACCAATCTCTAATCAACACCTTCCTAATGAGATGTCTATGATGCATGATGACAAATAAAATAAAAAACGAATAACCTCGGTTAGTGATCACAACAGATATAAACAGAAGAAAAAAGAACAACAAGAACTATGGAAAGTTTAACGAATTAAGCTATTCAATCATGCAATTTGGAGGAACAGACCCACATTTTTTTTTGCCCCAACATGCTTTACAAAAACCTACCCCACATACCATCAAACAATCTATCCGACCCAATTTATTTAACAGACTCAATTCATTTGCAAAAAAGTGTAAATGTAAATAAAAGGTAAGAGGCGTTTCTCCCGTGTACTTATTTTGGTAACTATCAAACGGACAGAGGTTCGATATAGCTCTAATTAGGTGGCTCGTACGGTTTACTATATGTGGTTTCGGTTCTAGATAGGTACTCGAATTGTCCATACTGTCACCTACTAAGGTTAGTACGGAGCCTCGGTTATCACCCGTCATGGGCTTGCGAGTTTAATTCGAGGGATTACATTTACTTATGCCTATGCGGAGGGACAAGTTAACTCACGAAAGCATAAGTCATATGTAACCCGAAAGTAATTACTAGACTATGCGGAGGGACGAGTTAACTCACGAAGGCGTAGCGTTTACTTCCACTTAAACGGACGGAGCCCGAGTAGAGAGCTCATGTTATGCAAAAATGCAAGTGCACGGTGTGTGGGGAGAAACTCACAAACCTTTTATTTTTTATTTACTAAAACAAAAAACGTAAAACGTAAAACTTAGAGCTGACAAAAAACAGAAAAATAAAACACGTTAGAAAAATATTAATTTAAAAACCGAATGCAAATGCATAACTTTTCAAAACAAAATTCAATGATCACGATTAAAAATTAATTTGAGCAAGAAAATTTGAAAATTTTGACAACACGCGTTTAACATCAGACTCGACTCTCACAAAAGGTCCCCAGTGGAGTCGCCAACTGTAGCGACCTAAAAATTTTAGCACAGGGGCTGTCGAAGTGATTATGGAAAATTTAAAAGCAGAGTCTCGATTTTATTTGAAAAAGGAGTCGCCACCGATCTTTTTTCTAAGTGTGATCGGACACCTAATAAATTCTCTTTTTAGAAGAAAATTTTATTTTTAAATTTTTCTAAAAAAGAGGTAATTTTATGTCTACGTGAAAATCCAGAGAAAATTAGAGTTCGGGAGTCGGTTACGCGCGAGGAAGGTATTAGCACCCTCGCGATGCCCAAAATTGGTATCTCGTTAAACGCGCGTTGTCTTCATTTTCAAAAATACGAGTTCAATTTAATATTAGTCGTGATCCGATTGAAACACGAGAATTTTAAAGCACAACGACTTTTTCTTTTTTTTGAAAACACGAATTTTTTAAAAAAAATACAAGAATTTTAGACACATGAATTTTTTTTAAAAAAAACGAAAATTTTGAAACACGAGAAATTTTTTTTTTTGAAAAGACAAAAATTTTTGAAACCCGATTTTTTTAAGAAGTACCGTATTTAACACGAATCAATGATATTCATCCCTACGTGACGATGAAATCATCGAGTTAGTGCCAAATCGATTCAACTTAATATTTAATCGTGATTCTATTAAAACACGAGAATTTTAAAAAAATACGAGAATTTTAGAATATTTTCGATTTTTTTAAAAGGGCGTATCGTGTTTAACACAAACCGATGATATTCACCCAACATAGTGATGAAATCAACGATTTAATGTTAAATCGATTAGTTGCCTTGTTTATTGAAATTATTTAAATTTAAAATAAAATTGAAATTAAATTAAATTAAAAATATAAATACAAAAATATAAAAATGCATAAAGTGCTATTAATATTAAAACGAAATAGCATAAAAATACGAACATTAAATTAAAAATGAAATAAACGAAATTACCGAAAATATCCAAAACACAAACTTGGTTGAACGGATTACACAAATTGAACCCTTTTTCCTTCTTTTTTTCTTCTTTTTTCCTTTCTCTCTTTTTTTTTTTTTGCTGGACTGGCTTGTTGGGCTGCCTGATGTTGGGCCTGCGCAGGAATAGGCCTTCTGGGCTGCAGGCAGATTGGGCCTAGGCTGGCTGCTTGCTGGGCTGTTGGAATTGGGCCTACTGTTGGCCTGCCCCTTTTTTGCTGCTTCTTTCTCTCTTTTTTGCTTTGTTTTTTCTTTTTTTTTTGGGCTGCTTTGGGCTTGACCAATGGGCTCTCTGGGTCGGGTCTGCTGCTCGGGTCGGGTTTTGGGCCGGACGGGTCGAGTCGGTTCGAACCGACTGCTTTATTATTTTTTTTTCTTTTTTTTTCTCTTTTTCTTTTTTCTTCTTCTTCTTCTTCCTTCTTTCGTTCTTTCTTTTTTTTTCTCTTCTTCTCTCGAATCTAGCCTCCTCCATCGCCGTCGACACCGCTGCTGTTGCCCAGTGATGTGCTCCCGACGCTTCCCTTCTCTTCCTCTCCTTTCCCTCCTCTTTTCTCTTTTTTTCGAAGCTTTTTTTCTCTCTTTTTTTTGAAAAAATTTTGGTGATCGGGCCTCATTTTTGGGGTTAAAACCCCTTTTTATAGATGTTTTTCCTCTTATTTTTGCAGGGAGCTGGTGGCTAGGGAGGAGGGAGGCCATGCCCTAGGCCGACGGCTGAAAATCGCGAGGATTAGGTGTGCAAATCACGTTTGGCTGCCAGAAGGACCAAATTGCAAACGCAGCAAAACTTTTGGGGCCAAAACATAATTTCAAGAAAATTTAGGGGTCAAAATGCAATTTAAAAATTTTTAGGGCTTAAAGTATAATTTTAGGAAAATTTAGGGGTTAAAATGTGAATTTTTTTGTATTTTTTTGAAATTTAAAAAAAAACGAAATCGAGCCGGACAAAATTCAGTGATTACACCGTTACTGTATAAGATAGATATCGTTGTGAAAGATCTATTACTGGAAAATTTATTAGTAGAGCCGAAAGTGTGAACTGTACAAATTACCAATTAAATGAAGAAATGAGGTCCGATGTATAAAGATGACCTTACCGTTTAAGAAGTAACCATAGAAACGATGGAACCCGCTTTTTATTTATCCATTTCTATTTACTCCTTTACTATATATTATATTGTTAAAGAAATTGTCTAACTAAACTATTCTTTATAGATGTTTGTATTGAGATTTTAGTAGTGGATTCATTTC
Source organism: Gossypium hirsutum (assembly GCF_007990345.1). NCBI lineage: Eukaryota > Viridiplantae > Streptophyta > Magnoliopsida > Malvales > Malvaceae > Gossypium > Gossypium hirsutum. The sequence goes on along the minus strand of NC_053442.1, from coordinate 7,005,439 downwards.
TTTGGGCTTTCACCCAACAACATAATGGCCGTTAAAACCCACCTAAAACCTCTGAAATTCTTTAAGAAAAAGAAAAGGAAATGAAACTGCAACGCCGTTTGTTCCTTCACAACATTCATCGCCTCCAAAAGTTCTTCTTCTGTGCTCCATCATGGCCCATGCCATCTTCATCTCCTTTCTCTACCAGCATCAGCCCTCACCTCGTTCCCACCCGAACCAAAATTTCCATCGTCTCCAATTTCCTCAAAAACTCAGCCATTTCATCTCTCGACTCACCTCTGGACCAAACGGGGGTAGACCCAGATACCTCTCTTATCTCTTCTCCAAATTTGTTGCATGATTCATTTCTCTGGGCTGAAAAGAAACCTGGATTGGAATCCTCTGCGACGTTGTTTGATTCGATGATCAATATTCTTGGTAAAGCTAGGGAGTTTGAGAAGGCATGGAATTTGGTTCTTGATGAGATCGGTGATGGAAAAACGGTTTCCACTTTGGTTTCTATTAATACCTTCGTAATCTTGATCAGACGCTACGCTCGCGCTGGTAAATTCCCTTTTCATATATTTTACACAAGCCGCTTTAGAAGTTTTTTGAAGCATTCTTATTGGTTTGCAGTTGAATTTTAGTGTTCTTTTGGAACTACTGATGTTTATGCATCTTTCAGGTATGCCTCATCCTGCTATCCGTACATATGAATTTTCTTGCAGTTTAGATCAGATTTACCATTCTGATTTGAAAACTGAAGTGTTTGAAATAATGTTGGATTGCCTTTGTAAGGAAGGGTATGTTAGGTTGGCATCTGAATATTTCACTAGAAAGATGGAATCTGATCTTTGTTGGTTTCCATCAATCAAGGTTTATAACATATTATTGAATGGATGGTTTCATTCGAGAAATCTCGAATATGCAGAGAGATTTTGGTTGGATATGAAAAAGGCTGGTGTATCACCTAGTGTTGTAACATATGGTATTCTTGTAGAAGGATATTGTATGATGCATTGTGTTGATAGGGCGATGGAATTGGTTGATGAAATGAAGGTAGTCGGACTTAAGTTGAATTCTCAAGTATATAAGCCAATTATTAATGTATTGGGGGAAGCCGGTAGGTTAAAGGAGGCGTTAGGGATGATGGAAAGGGTATTGTTGTGTGAATCCGGCCCTGATATTTCCATGTATAATTCTTTAGTGAAAGGTTATTGCAAGGCTGGAGATGTAATAGGTGCTAGTAAGATACTTAAGATGATGATTAGCAGAGGTTTCATCCCAACCACTACAGCCTACAATTATTTCTTTAGGTACTTCTCACAACTTGGGAAAATCGAGGAAGCTATGAATCTTTATACGAAGATGATTCGATCCGGTCACACCCTGGATCAGCTTACGTACCGTCTTTTGTTGAAGATGTTGTGTGAGGAGGAGAGGTTGGACTTGGCAATTCAGGTTAGCAAAGAAATGAGATTGAGGGGATACAACAGGGATTTTGCTACTAGTACCTTGTTGATTAATTTTCTATGCAAAATGCAAAGGTTTGAAGATGCTTTTGCAGAATTTGAGGACATGATACAAAGAGGTATGGCTCCTCAATATAATACTTTCCAGAGAATAAATGATGAGTTAAAGAAAAATGGAATGACGGAGATGGCAAGGAAATTATGTGATATGATGAGTTCGATCCGTTCTTCCAAACAATTACCTAATACCTGTGTTGGAGACAAGGACTCATCTCGAGCAAGGAGGAAATCAATAATTCGGAAAGCTGAAGCAATGGCTGATATGCTTAAGACAAGTACAGATCCAAGGGAACTTGTTAAGCATAGAACTTTATCTGAAAATGCTGTATCGAGAGCAGGCCGGTTGATCGAGAATATTAAGAAAAGAGCTAAGGACACAAGTTTGAACCGTTAATGCCTAAGACCAAGGTAAAAAAGGCAAAGATTAGGGCAAGCTTCAAGAAATAATCGATGCATGCAGTTGTTTCTAGATAACATATGTTATCTTACCTGCCAGGGAGAACTTATGGGAAACCAGTTATGGAGAATTATGTTTTGCAATTAAGATATAAGATGGTATATGTGATGTACTGTTATGAAGCTTGTTTAATTTTGAGCATGGGGAAACAAGCAGTGTCATTGAAAATGAAAAGACCATTTTTGTACTGCACAGACTGGGATGTCGACACAGCTATAGCAAACATTGATGTGCAAGCTGGAGCAATCGGTAAAAATACTATGGAGGCTCATGTACTAAAAGTTGAATTATATTTTGCTCTTGGGCAAATTTAGTCCATTTACGTTGGAGTAAAGAGTAAATTGGTCCTGTTAAAAATTCTTTCAATTTTTACTGTTAAAAACTAGTCTCGATACACCAGCATGAGGTACATATAGCACACCACATGTAACTATTAGGTTATTCCGTCATTTACGCCAGTTTTTAATAGTAGAAATTAATAAAATTTTTAACAATAAAGACTAGTTTATTCATTGAAATAATGTAAAGAAACTAGTTCGCCCATTTTTAAGTAAATGGGGTAAAATTTAATTTGACTTCTAGTAATGGGACTTTTATGGTATTTTTACAAGAGGGACCTAAGTAAATCCACTGAGCTCTTTCTTTTGTCAGTTTCACTTATTTCATTGCCAAAAGAGCTTCTGCGTGTAATTAAAATTTTTATTTAAGAGAACAGAGAATATGATGAAAATGTATGGTTTTGTAGACAACCCTTTGTTCTTTGATAATTACAGAGTTACATATAGCAAAACAAGCATAAAATGTTAGTGTTACTCAGACATTAATATGACAAGATTTTTCTTTTTAAAGTTTTTACAAAGAATCTTTGAAAGTTAAATACAAGTACTTCAACAAAGAGTTTAAACAGCATAGATAAACACTGCTTGGAATCAAATTCGAGTCCAACAACATCAATCTTATTAATACTCACTCGCAAGTAGCAAAAGAACAAGGTCACATCAAGGCTCAAATGCAAAGCAATGATATGAAAATTGTTGAGGAGGTCCACTCTTTCGGGAGAAGCATTCGAAGCGTCATCTACTGGGCAGCTCACCAGTCCCCCAACAACCAAAGGCCCGTGCAGAATCAATTTGGTTGAAGGATAACATGCTGCAAAAGTAAAATTTCTGCTAAAGTTAAACCATGATATCCTCGGATGCACTCGATTTTTGCAGGATGTTCATTCCCACTATCAGAAACAAAGTTTACCTTAATCTGGGTCCTATTATATGTGTAAGTGATGTGAACAAGTCCATCGCTAGCCTCAATAACAGCCGGATAAGAGAATTCCATTTCCAAATTCTCTTCTAGTGTTAAAACTTCATTCCATGAATCACCATCATCTGTGGACACTGCAACTTTAAGCACACCTCTTGAGATTGTATTGTAAGCAAGTAAGATGCGACCATCGCTCAGCTTAACCCCGTCGATACCTAACAAACGTAGATCATCATGGTATAAGCCGGTAGGGAAATTGAAGGTAATAAGCAAGATTCTTTACAAAATATGCAGTTCTAGCTTACTAAATTTAAGAGCTGCAATGGCATTACTTGGCATAACTAAAACACACCTGAGTTTGGGTTGGGAAGTTGAGTAGGTTTTGCATAATCCCAGTTATGACCACCATCATAGGATTCTGACATACAAACTCTACCGATGCCCTCGAAAGATCGCATTAAAACACGCAGTGTTCCTTTCGAAGTAACATAAGGAACCGGTTGAATCACACTGAGAGACCTATTTTTAACATATATAGGGCCATACTTCTTCCAGGATATACCAGAGTCTGTTGTAACCTGCCAATGTTATAATCATCAAATATGGCAAACTGCATTTCCAAAACATCATCAGCGTCTTAACAGTTAACGTAGTTGAGTCAGTATCACAACCTCAACCCATGACCCCCAAGAATTCCAACTCTCTACGGACGATCCGCAGAGCAAAACCCCATTTTCGAGCAAGATAGGCTGCAGACAGTAAGTGGCACGTCAATATAAGAAAATGTAATAACAAATTATAGTCACATCACACCTTATTCTTAGAAGGTCCTAGTATGCCAGGAGGGAGTTGCTCTCTCTTTGTCCAAGTAACACCTTTATCATATGATCGCTTCATGCATCCACTCCACCTGGATTTATTTACAGAAAAAATGTAAGATAACATAAGACGAACATATATTCATTGTGAAGAAATTCACATATCATGATAACATGTAGAAGGAACGAGTACTTCGGGATGCTTGGTCATATTTCTTTTGGGAGAAGAAGAGAGCATATTGGCTTGAACCTAAGATCTCTACCGAGAATTTACTTTGAAAGCTTCATTTGAAAACCGTAAAGAGCTAGGAATTTACTTTTGAACCTCTTGGCCTGCTTTATAGAATAACAACAACTCCTCGGATGGAAATTTAAATAGCACAGGATTCCACATTGGAACATTAGGTTGTTCGTCAATAACAAGGGGTGGATACCAGCAGCCATCCTGCCAAATCAATTTTAATTCATGTATTCAGGGCGTACAACCCGGTTGAAAACTGAAATCCTAAGAGTATCATATAAAAAATACAAGACAAGTGAACAAATCCATGCACACATGTCATAAAAGGTGGAAGCAAACAAAAGATGAGAAGAGTTTACAAAGAGAAAAATAGGTGAATTTGGTCTTTTCTGTTCTATTTTCAGCCTTACATGATAGATACATAAGAATGCAAGCAAAGAAACAAAGAAAGACGAACACGGAGAAGTGATGCAAGGATGACAAGAAGTCCTTCCTTTCACTTGTATGTACACACACACATACATATATGAAGCACAAAATATGCAAACCAGATATGCAATCAAGTACTGATGGCAGTTTATATCGACTGAACATTCATGTTGCCCGTCTCTATCTGCCTATAAAAAGAAAGTTTAGTGAAGCAATCGAAGTCATGTCCGGCAAGTGAGTGAGACATTACTTTGTATTTCTGCAACCAAATTTTCACATCAGGTGCTCCTTCATAGCTTCCTCCAAAATAAGCAGCCAAAAAATGGTCTTTATCTACCTGCATGTATTAAATGTCAAATTCTATTAAAAACTATAAACCTACACACTAACACTCAGATAACAGAAATATGTAATGTCAATAGTAGAGGTATGACCTCAACAATAGTAGAGGCATGACAACTTTTGAAGGGAGCAGAAGTAGTGGAAAAGGTGAATTCCTCTCTAACTGGCCCCTGAATGGAATAAGCTTTCTTCATATCTAAATTCTCAGGACTTCAAATATTCCAGCTACTTTTTCTGCACAGTTTTTCCAGCACGTTTAGGCCTTCCCAAGTCTTACCAAACTATACATACATGCATATATATAAATTCACTTTGAAGCACCAGAAATAATAGAACATCAGCAGGCATCAAATTAAGAGAATTCAACCATATCTATGTGGCATTTGAATTATTTTTAAGAAATCAAGGGATGCAGATCCAGAAAATTGGGTGAAACAAACTGGAAACTGGAAAGTAAAAAGAAGAGAAGAAACTCATTTCCTTCTCCTGATTTGACAATTTTCCATATAGAAGACAATATTTGGTTTCATAGAATAGGATCTCAAAACAAAATTGATGCGTTGCTGTAAAAGTAAAACCACAAAAATAAACACATTGATATCACATGAAGAAAAGAACGAGAAGAGAAGCTAGTTACAATAGATATATTAGTAAAGAGAAGAGTACCTAGTTACAATCGTCGGCAACTCCAGCAGCCAGCAGCAGCGCGGCAGAGGGAGACAAAGAAAGAAAAGGCGACTTTTTTTTGGTTTACTACGCGACACAGACACAGGTAGTAGTTGACTATAGCTTAACCTGTTTTGGTGAATGGTAAAGCTAAAACCCAGCTTCAGAGTTCAGACTTGATGATGAAATGAAAGAGTAGAAGAAAGAATTACAAACACCATTTACCAAACTCATTGCCTCCAGCCTTGCATCAGTGTTTTCTGCTGCTACAACAATCTTCTCTATCATATCTATCTACCCTTTTTTCTTCTTATATTTGTTACAGTTTTATATAGATATATTAAGGTACTTTTTTTCCTTTATATTTACAAAAAAAAAAAAAGCCTAAAGAAATATTTGTATGCATTGAGGAAACAATCAAGTCTTGAGAATTTGAAAATTACATTTTATCAAGTGGTACCTTTTGTTAGTGCAAATCTGTCACTGCAGTAAATGTTGTTGCTATAATTCAAACAATACCCTACCTAACACTATCTGTACCATATATGAGTTGGGGGTTTTGATCAAGTATAATCTTGTTGGATATTTCATTTTTCTTAAAAGGAAGCTAGATAGTAAACGGTACCAGCTGTAAAACTAAAATAAATTTATACTTTTTTAATATTTTTTATATGATTTATATTTTAATTATCCAACTCTTGAATTTAATATTACAATAATATTTGTCATGTATGTAAATTTTCAAATTGGTCCAATATTTCTATCATATAGATCTAAAATACTCAATATATTAATATATATTCAAGAGTTTATTTACTTTTACATAAAATTGTTAAAAAATTAATTTATATTAAATTAAATAAACACATATATGATCTATATAAGTTGTTATTTTAAGTATATATTTAGTTAGTCCAAATCAAATATAAATTGTCATTCATTTGAGAGTCGGTAAGAAAGATTAGAAATTCAGATAATTCGATTTAAGTCTGCGAGAATAAAACTACAACCATTCCTAAAAGGGTTGACCTCAAATTAGTAGTTGTCTTAAGACTTAAAATTGAACTCAACTCTAAGGTCTTGCAAATATAAGAGTATGTTTGGTTGGGTGTTGGGTGTATTGCCCTAATACAGGCCTATTACGTTACGTACGCAATCCTCATTTTCTCTGCTTCAACGCTGATTTCCAATCCCTTCCAAAAGAAAGGATTAGCTAATCGGTGTCTGTTTTACCCTTCCCAGCAGAAATCGTTCTCCCCACCCTCTCCCTCTCCCTCTCCCTCCCAACATCAACAGAAGTTGCCACCGAACCAAACCTCCACCCGCTCAGATCTTTCGCCGACTTTCATCTTGGCATCTTTCACCAACATCAACAGAAGCGGCAAGTGCTTCTTCTCTTTTTTTACTTAATTTGGATTTTTAATTTTCTTCCTCATGATTGTTTTGTTGACAAAAAACAAATTTGTGTTCTTCAACTATGGTGGGTTTTGTCTGTTGAAATTAGGGTTTTTTTGGGGATAAATTATCAATTCTCCTGCATTATCATTCTATCTTGTATCCTTCAGTTGTCTGTTGAAATAAGTCTAGTTTGGAGTAGAAAGTTAAAAATGCGTGGATTAGGCTTCTGTTTTTTTTCCCTTTATTTCGCCATTCAAACTTCATGTGTGGTGAAGCCGTTATATAATGATAAAGTATGATTGAGTTTATAATGTCGTAATTACATGGTGGATTTTAATTTCTAAGCAAGAAGTTCTGTGGCTGAACTTTCTGTTTTGTCGTGGCCAAGCAGGAGTTTTAATTGTGAAATGGTCTCTGAGGATACTTTCCATGCATTAAAAATGAACAGCTGATTAATAATCTTGACAACTGCGGAGAACTTCTGATCTATTGCATTCTCATTTTTTGGAGTTTCTGTTTCATTAGATCAATTCATTTTATACAACTTTTCTTGCTTTTGTTTGAATATTTGTTTTATGCTGTTTCTCTTTTCTTGGATTTTAATTTTGATCTAAAGTCACTTGATTTTTGGATTTTAGTTTTGATCTGAAGTTACTTAAAAAGTAGCATCTATAATCTTCAAGATGTTCGATTTTTAGTATTTCTGGGTCTTATTATGGCTTGTTTGTCGAGAAATTCTAATGTGTGGTTTTGGATGTAGGTTTAGTTGAGACAAAAGTACCATGTAACCTTTTAGTTGAATGTTTTACATGTGGAGTAGTGTATAATCTATCATATGTTTTACACACTGCTGGGAGGTACTTAGTTAAGCGTTTTAGAAAGGCTCAGTGCCCCATTGTTGAGAGGCTTACAAACTCATTGATGATGCATGGCCGAAACAATGGAAAGAAACTTATGGCAGTCAGGATTGTGAAGCATGCTATGGAAATTATTTATCTCCTGACTGATCAGAACCCAATTCAAGTCATTGTTGATGCCATTATCAACAGGTGGCCTATATGACCTTTAAGAATTTCCTTTTTCAAATGTATCACTAGCTGACTTTAATCTTTAAAGTAGCAGATGATGTTAATTAAAACATCTTCCAATTCTGGGTTATCTTTGTTGGATCAATCTTTGATAATCCTTGTTGATTTTTGATTGATATAACAGTGGACCTCGTGAAGATGCTACTCATATTGGTTCTGCTGGTGTTGTGAGGCGTCAGGCTGTTGATATTTCTCCTCTTCGTCGAGTGAATCAAGCCATCTATCTCCTCACCACTGGTAATCGTGAGTCTGCATTCAGAAACATTAAAACTATCGCTGAATGTTTAGCTGATGAGCTTATTAACGCAGCAAAGGGATCATCTAACAGGTAAATAACAGCCTTTGAACTCCCGTGTTTGAACCTTATTTTGCTTTGAAACTAGGAACTGTCCTTGCAATCCCATTTATTTACCACAGCTTGCTTCATCATTCTCGTGTTGTTTGTGCAGCTATGCCATCAAGAAGAAGGACGAAATCGAGAGAGTTGCCAAGGCCAATCGTTGAGGAATTGGTAGGACTTTGCATAAACCATGGCAGTGGACACTTCTGTTTTTTATTCAGTACTTTATAAGTTACCTATTTTGTGTTCCGAACATAATATGAATGTTCCGTTATTTAAGTTGAGATGTTATTGAAGAAAGCATATCCTGTTTTGGTTATATATGTTGTACTTATTTTGCCATGGTTTGAAGCTGTTGAGTTCATCTTTGCTGCAAACAAAGAGATGAGAGTGCTTGATGTGGTTGTTTTGACCACATTAAATCGCCCTGCCTGTTGCTGATAATTAGTACTTAAAAAGAGACAATTAAAGGAAGAAATCAAATTGAGTTTTTCCAATTATTGAGCAGATGAAATTATACAAGTCTTTCAAAAATATTGTTTTGAATTTCTAACCCAGCCAATAGAAGCAAAGAAAAAAATATTAATTGGAGCAATTGTACAAACTTCTATTTGAAGTTAAATACAAAGGCCGTAACACTATTGAAATCAAGCCTTTCAACCTGCATTAACAATGGAAGAGACTGCAGTTCATCAACGTCAAATTTTATATGTTTTATGAACATGATTCTCTCTATCTACAGATAAAGAAAATTTTTTTTGGAACTTTATACTACAAAAGTCGATTTAATAATCCCCGTTCTAATACTGCTTATGTTGTTTGGCTTGTTTCAGTTGGAAATATAATTTATTAGTTATAATTATTTTAAATTTTATTAAATCATATATTTTAATTAAATATATTTAATATTAATTATTTCAAATTTTCTTTTATAGTATCATATATTATGATTTGAGTAAATTCATATAAGAATATTAATTATTAAGAATTTTATTAAATTATATATTTTAATTATAATATATTTAATAATAATTATGTTACTTTATATTTTACAGTATCATATATTATGATTTGAGTAAATTCATATAAGAATATTAATTATTAAGAATTTTATTAAATTATATATTTTAATTATAATATATTTAATAATAATTATGTTTAAATATGATTAAATTATTTATTATTGATATTAATAATCTTATTAAAATTTAAATAACAATAACAATAATAATTTACCAAAACAAATTTCTGCTAATTATAAGAATTTTATTAAATTATATATTATTAATTAAAATATATTTAATAATAATTATGTTTAAATATGATTAAAATATTTATTACTGATAATAATAATCTTATTAAAATTTAAATAACAATAACAATAATCATTTACCAAAACAATTTTATGCTAAGGGTATTCTAGTCATTTTAGTTTTTTCCATTATGCTATTACACCTCTATTCCATTCAACCAAACACAAGATTACTATTACGCCTCTATTCCATTACATTCAACCAAACAGTGGATTAGCTATTACACCTCTAATCCAATACACCTCTAATCCCAATACACCTCTAATCCAATACACCTCTAATCCAATACAGCGAACCAAACGCACCCTAAGTGTTTCACTGATATGGATAAACACTTCTATTGTTCTTTAATTTTTGTTCATGGTTCGTTATTTCATTGTTTGTTGCATATAATCAGCACAACCCTGTAGTTAGATGTTTTCAATTAGTATAAGAGTTTATCACCAAAATGTAATTGATATGATGTTGTGACTGATTAATGATCATAGTATCCATAAAAGAAACTTTGTTGGATGGTTTCTCCAAGTTTTGGTAAATTCTTGTAAATTTTCTTCTTGAAAATTTATTTGAATTGTTTTTTCTTGAATTTATTATAACTACCATCATTTAAGCAATTATAAACTTGAAAAGTTGACTTGATTTTAGACCATAAAAAGGGAATCAACTACCCTCTCCAGAAGTCTCAATTTTTGAAAGCTTAAAGAAATGGATCCAAAGCCTAGATTTCAACATCTCAATTTATTGAGATAAATATCACATTAAAATTCCATTTTTGATAAATAAATAAACTCGCCTTGCCAAATAAAACACTTTTTTTCTAACCAATTTTTCCAACTATCTCTACCACAATGCTCATGGGTTGGCTTGACTACTTTCAGGTTGAAAATAAAATAATGCTTCGGAGAGAACCTTCCCTAACAGGTTCTGCATTGCAAAGTTGACCTACATATTTCCACCCATGACCTTAAATCTTCAAGTTTAATGATGTGACTAAACCTATCCCAGCCACAGGGAGGAAGATCTGAACCCATACTCAAAACATAAAAAGAGAAACAAAAGTCAAAAGAAGTTAATCAAGAATGTCCAAGTTAAACATACAAGGTTACAACATATCATGCAATGCATACAACAGACAAGGTTAGCTACTAGGGTTAAATCACAACAAAATCAACACATTGAACAACACCCACAACAGCCACAAACCAGTGATTGTTGCTGATTACAAAGCAAACAAAAACTAATGTGTATTTTCATCAGCTACTACTTTAACAATTGTATGACTTCCACAATTTAATAAACTTGTCATGACTCGCGGAAGAAACCAGGCCTGTCACCGGTGACACTGCCAATGCAGCTATCAGTCCTTCATGAGCCGACAATGTCTTTGTCTTACCCTCCGTCATATTCCATAGCTCCAAAGACTGCAGCATATCATCAAAAACTACTTGTTAAGTAACTATTTGCAGAATATTCTCATGTCATTATTCATGCAGGTATGGTTCATGGTATGTTTTCACTTAAACTGGCTTTCGACAAGAAATCATAATAAAAACTGGCATCGTAAATATGGGCCGAACAAGATGAACAAGAAAGTTACTTGCCTGGTAACAGCCAATGACCAGCAATGAAGGACTCGTAGGATGGAAAACACAAGAGTGAAACTTGTTGCCATTACAACTCAATTCATGAACACATTCCCCTTCACTCCCTGATCTAAAGCTCCAAACTCTGACAGAGTCCTCACTGACAGATGCTAGAAGCTCACCTGACAAGTCCCAGCATACGGAATGGATCAGCTTTGTATGTCCCTGTTTCAAATAAAAAAACAAGGGTAAGGCAGTCATGCAGTAGCAGAGTATAAAATGCAGAAAAAAAAATGTTTTCTAGTGGTTTCAACTGACATAACATGCAGTACATTTACATCCAACTGACATGACATATGTGCACATATATTTATCCACAACTGATGCAAACTGATAATAACTTCCGCTTTTAGTTCTTTCTGTTACGAGATAATGCGTTGGAATTTCTTTATTACATATATGTATGTTTTTTGTAATACATGTTGACTAATTCACCTGTAATGAGTGTCGACAAGTTTGAGTTTCGGCATCCAATATTGATACAACATTCTCCGCAGCTAAAGCAAGATACTTTCCAAAGCGAGGTTGAAATCTTAACTGGGCCGTACCAGGAGCAGTACCACCCTGATCCACACAAGGGAAACAATCTTAATAGCTGCACATCATCCTCAAAGAGAGATCTGAATTCAATTTAGTCACACTGCAAGAAAACCCGATGCAAGATCATACCTTGAAAACTCTTGCACAGCTCCCGTGGTTGATACTCCAGTATCTAATTTCACCATCACCATCACAAGAGCAAATAAGGTCATCCTTAGTTGGGTGGAAGTCAAGTGACATAACGTTACCAGAATGTCCTGAGAAGGTACGAAGCGAATAACCAGGCTGCAGAAGAAGTTAACAAAAGTAAATGTTAAAATAATGGAACATACAGAGGCTAAAGAGATTCTAATCAAAAGAATGGAATAGTATTTTGATCAGTTTCTTGACCAAACATGGTAAGCCAGTACAGGCACATGATTTACTTCATTTTATTAATATAATACCATCTTTTACCATCTAATAGTATAGTCATTTTCATGCATTCTAAGCACAAAATATTTCCACTGTTGCAAAAGAAGAAAATTTAATGACATCAAGATCTAAGGTTGATTCAAACTAGAATTCAAATAAAAGCATTCAATCCTTCAGGTTTTACATTCAGGAGGAAGGAGCTGCAACAATAAAAATATTAAATATTAACTACTTTCCAGTTTCCCGTGAATAGTGAATACAATAGTTGCCCATTACAGAAACCTACTTGGTATTTATAAAGTATATAATACATGTGTTTACTGCATTCTGGAACTTGTCCTTAAATTGTAATAAAGGTGAATTTTCTTTCATTCTAGACATTTCCGATTGTTTTATTAGTAAGAACTAAACCACTCTGAGAAAATCACTTCTAGACATGCATTAAACTAGATGGCATCTTTAATTCATTTCAGTGCAATTAGATGGCTACCCAGAAGAAAGAAACTTAGAATGGCAATAGCATGAACATGTACAGAATGTTTTAGATGAAAACTTCATTGGGTTCAAACAAGTAAGCATCATGCACGAGTAGAAGAAGACATGATTAGCCCAAAAGTCAACAATTTTGAGTAAAGACAAAAAATGTCTACTAACACTGTCAGCATCCCAAACTCTGACAGTTTTGTCAAATGAAGATGTTGCGAAGCGTGACATGCTTGGACTGAAACGAACATCAGTAATTAAACATGAATGTTCTTCAAGTGTAGACTTTGGCTTCAAAGTGTCTGTATACCATAATACAGCCTGTGTTGGGGAAAAAAAGAAGGCACAAAGGATTTCACTTCTTAGCATGATTTAAAAAGGAAAACCAATTAAAAACTTGAGATTTCAGAAGTAGCAATGTTCCATCTCTCCTCAGGGTACTCACCTTTTTATCATGGCCACCACTAGCAAGCAACTTTCCATCGGATGAGAAATGACAACAGGTAACTTTGCTACTGCTCGCTCGAACAGAATTTAATTCCATAAATGTGACACCTGAAGAAAAATTCAATTTTGGCATACTGTAAAATAGCAACATTTCAAACATAAAGCACAGAACTAATCTACTTATGTTCAGATGAAAGGTATCCCTCAAGATTCCAAATAAGGATAGATACAAGTGCCAATACAATAGCTCAATTTCTTTTGGTCAGATTCAATTAGCTTTTTAGTATATAAACCAATATAGCAAACAGCCATCTGATTTGTTAGTAGAGTGTTGAACTCTTGGTTCCAGTAATAAAAAATCCAATCTCTTGTAACCTCAAATGCCAAAAAATACCAATGCGGCAAGATCATGAAATTAGTAGCAATAACCAGAAAATAGAAGATCAATTCAGTAAGAAAAACACTAAAAAGTACAAAATTCAATGAGATACACAATGTCTAGGCTTAAATGTGCGTGGTGAATTCCAAAAAGGATGTATCAATTGCCATAATAATTTCACAAACAAATTAATACTGGACAAAAATGATCAAGAGAATGGAACTACATTGTTCAAGAAAAGTGGCTATATAAGAATCCCATTTAACAAGTCATAACCATAAAAGTTATTTTACAGACCTTTAGTGACATCCACACATCGGCCAACAGCATCTCTGGGATCTGTATCATCATGGGATAAAAAAGATTCAACATTATCATCAAGCGATCCATCCTCCACAAATCGATCCATATCAGCCTGCAATTCAAGATCTTTATCATCCCACTGCCAAAATGGAATTCCATGAGAACACATGCAAGAAGTTCTTAATCCTTCCACAACATGCAAAAATAATAATGTACTCACCAACTGGTTTGATGGTGAAGTAAGCGTGCCAGCACCATCAGCACCAAACATCATCAGAGGCTTCGAAGAACTGCCACTGTGAGGCAGGGCAGGCATTGAAATCACATCTCCAGGGGTGTGCGTTGACGGTGTGGAAGGTGCTGAACTTGGGGAAGGACCAGCTGTGTTTGCTGTCCCCGAACTATTGGCAGGGCCTGAAGAAGACACTGGCTGTTTTCTCTTTCTTCCATTCTGGTTTTTTGAAACCTTAAAATTAATTAGGGAAATCATGTTAGGAACCTGCTCAGATATTTACTTAAGCCCAGGTAGCCAAGAGAACTTATAAATGCGACCCAAACTCACTCAAACGGGAAAAGAAAGAAGCTTAAAATCCTACACTAGAGGTTATTCTTGAAATGTTTCTAAGAGATAAGTATTATAAAAAATAAAAATAAAAGGACAGTAACAGCATGGGATTTTGAAGCTAATCTATCATCTTAGGGACGAGCAACACAGAAATAAAGCATTCTTGATTCAATCCAAATCTTTCTAATGAAATCGTACCATTATTCCAAGAGCAGGGGATGGAGGAGAAGAATTAATGGGAAATTCAAAAAAAAAAAAAAAGTTGGCCTATTAGCTAGAAATTTCTTCAGCGGGACAAATCTCTACCGTGCCCATACTGACCAAGAACCACAAGGAACACTCCAGAAGAGTGCCACATGGAAGCAAGATGAATTAGAAATAACCAGAAAAGGGCAGACCTGATCATTCCCTCGAAATGAGTTTGACATGCTACCATCCACAGTGACACTTCCACCTCCACCAACTTTATCTTGTTGAAGTAGACTTGGATTAGAAGTCTGTGGTTGCTGATTCAAGAGTGCATGCTGTGAGCTACTGTTCTGTTGCTGTTGCTGCTGTTGCTGCTGTTGCTGTTGCAACTGAGCCAATTTTAACTGCAAGGTGGATTAAATATCTAAAAAACTGGATGACCATAAAACTTATGTGATAGCAAAATACCTAGCAAACGAAGGGGAAACTGAAATTTCCTTTCAAGAGAAAGGGTAGGAAAAACAAACTTCGTACAGACAGTAATACCTTCATCAGCACATCAGCATCTCCTCGATGCATAAGCGGACTGCCTGCCTGCAATGGTGATACATTTGGAACAACATCACCAGCAGAATTTGAAAGGCCCATGGTCCGATTATTATTCAACAGCATTCTCAGTCTTCTATTTTCATCACTGCCAGCTGGTGATGTCAGAGTCTGCTGAGCAAGCATGAGTTGCTGCTGGTGCTGTGGTGTCAACATCTGAAGTTGGTGAAAGGGCTGAGGAGCCTGTATAAAAGGCTTTTGCTGTTGTAGTATCCCAGACCGCAGTTGGTCTAGTCCCTAAAAAACGGATAAAATGATAACCATTCAAAAGAGATACATGAAAAGTAAAATTTACAATTCATAAATACAGGTGATAAGTAAAAACAAATTATTTCCACCAAATAGAACTGTGATACTAAGAGTTATTACCACTCTAGGGTAAAGCAAATCTTTATAAAACTTACTGTTAAAGGCCATCCTTTCAAAGTCAAATTATTACCACCTTGATTTGAGCCTGAAACAAAAATGAAATCACATAATTTATGTTCCTAATTCCTATGTAAACCGAGCCCAGCATATCACAAGAACAAGCAAACAGTAGTTGAGTTGATACCATCATTTTTGCACTATTTTTGAAGTAAAGAATTGAACAGAACCTAAGAAAGTGAAACAAACCTACCTGGAATTCCTATTAAAGATCCATCTGGGCCGGTAGCCCTGGGATTCAATACTGGATTTATCTCACTCTTTATGTCCTGCTTCCAGATAAATTTCAGAACATGACAAAGAGAAGCATCAAATGAAAGAGATCAATATAAGAGATCAAATGAAAGAGATCAAACAAACCTACCGGTGTTGTTCCTGGCAATTGCTGACTCCGAGCTTGAACTTGAGGAGACATACCACCAGCAGTACCATGCAGCACTTGCCTGGAATTTGCATGATGCCAAATTAGTTTATTGCTGTAAACAACTAAGTATTGGATGCTTCAACAAACCCTAAATGTCCTACTGGCTATTTCAGATAAAAGAATGTGAAACAACTCCAAATTATTTTGTTAGAGCAAACCAACCACAAGATTGAAGGGAATTGCCCTAAAAACTATATCGAACACCTTCTGAAGCATTTTTGCAAATTGTCTTGGTCAATGTCCATGAGACTTTGTTCACATTGCTCTTTACAAAATCATCTGCAGCCAAAGGCTCTTCTGAGTAATAAAAGAAATGTAGAATAACTCACCCTGAAGGTTGGCTGGTTGCTGCAGCAGGCTTCAGTATTGAGGCATGATTTGGATCCAAGAGCTGGCCAACATTCTCACCATACCTTTGCTGTAGGGAGTTCCTTAATGGTTATGACTAAAAGAAGAACATGTTTCTACGAAATCAAAGATGATCCACCTACCTTCATGGCCGCATCATCCAAAGAATCCCTTTGAAGTGGCAACTTTAGTCTTTCCTCGTACATCTTTGTTGCCATGGCATTAGCAGTTCCAGCAGGCTGACGCATGAGAGAGTCATTCCCAACAAGTCCATTTGTACTGCCATTTAGGAGATGAGACCCATCCCTTCGTTGTTGGGGCTGTTGCGGCTGCTGGGGCGACTGCTGCTGCGGCTGCTGTTGTTGCTGTTGTTGTTGTTGTTGTTGTTGTTGCTGCTGCTGCTGTTGCTGTTGTTGCTGCTGCTGCTGCTGCTGCTGCTGCTGCTGTTGCTGCTGCTGTTGTTGCTGAGCATGCCTCTGCATTAAAAGTTGTTGCATCTGCAGTTGTTGCTGCTGCTGTTGCTGTTGATGCTGATGCTGATGTTGAGGCTGTTGAGGTTGCTGCTGTTGCTGCTGCTCTCGTGCTTTAATCAACTGCGTCTGCAATACCACAATGCACCATAAGCATCATCATATTTTAAGGACAAATCATTGGGAATGCTCAAGGATTCGATAGACTACGTGTATAAATAATTAAACTTTTTAGCAAAATTCACCAACGACACTTGCCCAGCCATCAGGCACTTCGTTAACAACAAGCTATGGCATCCCTAGGGGAAGATAGATCATAAATGAGGCTGTTTTCATAATTTTACTTCCAAGCCAGCTTTTCCAAAAGCCAAAAGCACCTACTAATCTACCATCCAGCTTTTGGGCTTGGTTTCAAGAGCCCGTTTGGAAAGTGCTTTTGATGGTAAAAGCTGATTGTTTAGCATTGCTTTTGCTGTCAAAATGTGCTTTTGGACAGCCAAAAGCAATGCTAAACAGGGCCCTAAATCAAAACTCAGAGCAGGTTACCAGTTAATGATTCGATGTAACTATTCTCACTTAAAAGTTCAACAAAAGGAAAGAGCTGACTTACTCAGAGACAAGAAGCCCTACCATATGTTCTAAACATAAAAATGGTTAGAATAGAAATGGACACCATAACAAAAGTGCAGATACCAGATGGAAATTGTTATCAAACCCAACTTCATATATGCCCCCTCTCCCCAACAAAAAAAAAATGCAAAAATAAAATGTTGATGCTAGGTTATCAAAATAAATTGACAGTTTAAAATTGAGAAAGTGAAATAAAATCAAACCAGACCTCAATATAAGATGCAGCAACCTCTGAGTGTTTCTCGTTAGTCCTGGCAATGAAGATGTCCCAGAAAACAGACCACCATTCAAAGAGAAAACCTCCAGGTGCATCAATAGCTGGATATCCAAGTTCAGAAATCAACATCATAATCAGTGAAAACATTAAATTTCTTAAGCAAATTTGTTGCTTTGGGTGAAAACAGGGAGAACCTCGAAAGTAAGAACAAGTTTTTTCCGGGTTTTACATAATCCCCGAACCCACATAGTTACTTACCTACAGGATCTGATGATACTTTTCCTTCAGCTTGAAATGCCTGAGCTGAAGCCTTTAAATCCCTCTTCACTAAATAATCATGAATATACACATCTAGCCTGTTATTGAGAAAAATAAATGACCATAATCACTCATGACAAAAGCAAATAAAATTTTACAACACTGTGAGCAAATACAATTTTTTGGAATTGAACAAAATAACACTCAGGGATTTCTGATGCAACAGTATTAGAAACAGAGTACTGAAATAGAACATAAAAAAAGGAAAAAGAAAAAACTAAACCAAATATATTTATTCAAGAAAATAAAGAACAAAATTTATGAAAAAGAGCACAACGGTAACTAAAAGTGCCAGAAAAGAAGCAAACCCTAGGAAATACCTGCTTCAAAGAGCTAAACTTGGAATCCAAAAGACTTCATAAAGAACAAGCAAAATAACACAGAAAGGGTTACATAACTAGAACCCCAAATCAAGCCAAAAAAAGTAAAAGAAATAAAAAGATTGTTGAAAAATGAAAAACCCAAAAGGTAAATTTTAATAAGAAAAGGGGAAAGAAAGGACTTACATTTTATCAGCTTCCCAGTTGGTTTGAGACATCTCGAAACACTTGAGAACAGTTCCAGATTCCTAGGTACTTGTCTGAAACAGCTTCCCTTCAAGTTTTAATGGCTACCCATGAAAAAGAAAATATCAACCCCAAAAAAAAATTATTACAGTACAAAGAAAGAGAAGAATCTATGCTGAGGAATAACACAAGGAAAGAGGCAGAACCTGTCTAGTTTTAGCAATATGAAAAATCATATATATTTATTTTATAGATTTTTAAGAGGAAAAAAAGGGGAAAAAAAACAAAGAAATTAAGAAAGGGAATGAATTGATAGAGATATACCTGCAATCCATAAAACGTTTATTAGTTTTTTTCAGAGCTTTTCATTCTTTTTCTTTTTCTCTTTCTTTTAAGTGAATTTATTTTCCTTTTTTCTCTGCTGTAGCTTTTGGTTCGATTTGGCTTGCTGTTGCAGATATCATAATGGCTTTGTTAGTTGAATTTACCCAAAAAGCCCTTTCAATTTATTTAATTTCCCAAAAACAGACTGATTTCATGATGGCAACTTTAAGTTCAAATGACTATTCTAACCTCAATGTTTGCTTCAAACTACACAATGTTTTTATATAGAAAGGTGTGAGTTAGGGTGAGGTTATTGGGGAGTAACCGTAATTTCACTAGAAAATAAAATTCTTACTCCTTTTCCCGTTGCAGGACTTGTATTCTTTACTATTTACGAATAAGCCCCAAATTTGTTGCTTTTTTATGATCTCAACCCTTTTACTTTATTTCCATTTTCAGCTGTACCCTTGTTTTAGCCCAAATCTATATTTGCCGGGTGGCCTAATTTTGATTAACAAATGTTAATATTGATTCGTTCTTCTTTTATCTTCCTTTTATATTCCAAATTTAAGATTCTGTTTGTTCCCTAAAAGAATAGTTTTTGAAATATAATTTTTTTTTGAATTTTGATTTTTTTCAGTAATTTTATATAAATATATTTTTGTTTATTTGCTTTTTCAAATTTTTGCATTCATCTTACAATGAAACTGTCTTGTAATTACAATAAATTTTATTTTTTATTGTTTGACTAATATATCATAATTTTTTTTAGAAAATGACATTACGCGATTATATTAGATAAAATCATAATAAGAGTAAATAGGCATGTTGCGACTTTTCCAACAAGTTCATAACCGAAATCAATGGGGATCTAAATATTCGTAATATATCATAATTTTTAATATCATGGTAATTACACAACTAAATAATTATAAATCCTAAAAATATATTTATTATCGATAATATTTGAAATAAAAAATATATTTGATAATATGATTACTAATAAAATTAACAAGACAAATAAACATCCTAAATAATTTTATCTAGTTATTATAGCATTTCGCATTTTTTAAGTTATTCACTTTCTAAAATTAACATATATTTTCTCCAAAAAAATATTAAACATATATTTAATATTATTATTGATCATTGACCAAATATAAATAGTTAATAATAAATAATACGTTAATTTAATTAAATCTAAAGCATCGAAATGTATAGAAAATTATCGCTAATCAATAAAATTTTCAAATTATTTAAACGATAATAGTAAAATAACATATAATTATATTTTAAAATTAATATATATATATATCCTAAAATTAAAATATTGTTCTTATTGTGTAAAAATAACTTTTAAAACTCAAATTGTTTACTAACATGTTGGGAAAGTCGTATAATAATTAGATTTGTATAATTGTTTATGATTATTCGCGTAGCTACTTCAATTATCATCTTCCTCTGAAAATTTGATAGTGTAATTAGGGTATTTCAATTACACCCAATTCAGTAAGATTCACTAATTATAATTATAATGATTATCAACCATATCATAAATGTGCAATTACACCCTAATTCAGTCATTGTGTAGTTTTTCAAACATGTTGAATTTCCTTTCTCTTCAACTTATCTTTTGATGAGAGAAACATGTCAAACCCACGTCGTAAGTAAACGAAAATGGATATAAATATATATAATTAATACTAAAAATGGAACTTACGTTTCAAAAATATTTAAAAATTTTCAACTTAATAACTAATTCATTCAAAAAATATATTGTTAATATAAAAAATATAATATATTATATTATTTAATTCGATTAATTACCCGATTTTGAATAGAATTAATCGGTAATTGAATTTTTAAAAAATTATTAACCAACTTCCGATTAAACTAAATTAGATCAACAACCGATTAATCAAATTAGATCGATTCAATCGGTTAATTCGATTTTAACCAAACA
This sequence comes from Gossypium hirsutum, assembly GCF_007990345.1. Classification (NCBI taxonomy): domain Eukaryota; kingdom Viridiplantae; phylum Streptophyta; class Magnoliopsida; order Malvales; family Malvaceae; genus Gossypium; species Gossypium hirsutum. The sequence continues at coordinate 6,984,384 of NC_053442.1, read as the reverse complement.
TAAACACCCCTAGACCTAACACTCATGGGAGGTTTGTCTAAAGATATTATTTCAACAGTTCAAGCAATCAAAATTTTGTTATTATTAAATTCAGATTAAATTGATGTAAGCTAAATACTAATTTTTCACCGTTATTAACAATATGAAGATCTAGTTGTTGAATTCCGTCATAATCTAAAATTTAACCCCCCACAAATAAACAAAACAAATTGTACTTACGAAGTGTGATGTATATATATGGGAAAGTAGAGGTGTTCAGTCGATTAACCGACCGGTTAACTGACCTGAAATAACATTAACCGAATTAACCAAACTTTCAAAATTTTTAACCGTTAATCGAACCGAAATTTTTTAAAAAAAATTAACCGAACCAAAATTTTTTCGGTTAATTCGGTCGGTTAACCGAATTAACCGAAAATTATATGTTTTTTTTTATTTTTGGTTAAAAATTAACCGAATTACCTGAATTAACCGAATTATCCAAATTGAATCACTACATAATTAAAAACATTACATAAGTCTTTGAATCACTACATAATTAAAAATATTACATAAGTCTTGAAATTAACACATAATTGAAATATAAGTCTTTAATATTCTCCATTTGTATCCATTTCAAATTAACACATAATTGAAATATAAGTCTTTAATATTCTCCATTTGTATCCATTTCTTGTCTCCAAAATATCTCCATTTGCATTAAACCTACAAAAAAAACATGTGTCTATTTATATATTATTTTTATTTATTAAATTATTTTTATTTTTATTTTTATTTATTAAATTATTTGTAATTTTTATGATTGGGTTGGGTTGGGTTGGATACTTGGGTTTGGATTGGATTTAGGTGAATAATGGGCCTATTTATATATTATAATTTTATTTATTAATTTTTTTCGGTTAAACCGAAAAATTTTGGTTAATCGACCGATTAACCGAATCCGGTCTGTTAACTGAATTTTTTCAGTTTTACCCGAATTTTGCACACCCCTATGGGAAAGGATTGTATGAAACAGTGATGCCACATCATTGGTGTAACAGCCCGTTTTCAGTGAAATCAGAACAGTGGTTTCGGGACCACAAATCTGAGTCGAAAAGAAAAATTATTTTAATATTACTGCATGGTCTGCATTATGGTAGAAAATTCGTATGAAAATTTCGTTAACGAAAATTTTACCAATTACATGTTTAATTGATAAAAGGACCAAATTGCGTAAAATGCAAAAGTTGAGTTCTAGTAGCTATAGTATCAAATAGCTATGGAATTTAAAACTTGAGGTCCTTATATGGTAAATAGACCATTAAGACAAGTTAGTAGATATTTATGATGATTCATCCATGAAAAATTAGAAAAATAAAATGACCAAATTGGAAATTGAAATAATTAAATATGATAATAAACTAATATCATCTTATTTCATCATCTTCCCCAAATTCAAATACATGAAAACCCTAGCTAAGAGAAAGTGAGCTCAAGCAAGTTGTTTTGGTTCAATTAAGTATGAATTCTTGCCCCGTTTTTAGTAATTTTTACATTTTCGATATCGTAATAACCTAATCTATCTATTTTGGGGATCAATTTGCAAAGTTATCAAAGTATCAAAATTTTTCCATGGATGAGTATCCTGAAATTTTGAAATTTATGGTAGAAAATGAAAGGTTGTTGATAGATAAATAACTTTTGTAAAGGAAATTTTGATGAAATTGTGATTTAGGGGCTAAATTATGTAAAATTCATGAAAATTTTTTGATTTCTGTAAATTACATGGGCTGCGGATGTTATATGAAAAATTCGGTTAGGCTTGGAATAAGGATTAAATTGTATGAATTTTATTTTCCGAGCCTAGGGGACGAAATTAGAATTAATTTAAATATAGGGGCAAAATGATACTTTTGCCTAAAATGTGAATTTGATTTAATTGAATATGAATTTCATTAAATTGCCTTAAATTTATTCATATAGATCTGGAAAGATCAAATAAGGAATTAGATCGAGGAAAAGAAAATGTGTCGAATTAGTAGATCCAAGTATACGAACAAGTGTCGAGGTAAGTTCGTGTAACTAAATTATGTATATTAATATATTTGAAATGAATGTTGTGTATGTGTGAATTGTATAAATATATTATGTATGAAATTGATCACATATCCGATAATGCCTGATAAATAATAAGTCTCGTTTAAATAGATGAAATTCGATGGATATAGGATTTCTCGTATTGGTTGAGGTCCGGCAGATGTTGCAAACACACCATAGCTCGAAAGGGCATCATGTTATAAGCATTCTCAGGCTTCCTGTTACATGGTTCCTACGAGTATCCCGATCGATATTGATTCTGCATGTGTTGTGGATATACTGCAGCTCTTTTTGAGCGTCCTGTTATATGATCGGTATTGATCCTGCATGTATTGCAGACATACCGCAGCTCTTTATGAGCGTCCCGATATAGGCTATTTGTGAGCTTCCTGATATGGCTCGCTTGAACTTCCTGTTATATGGCTACCCAAAGGTCATTGATAATAGCTATTTGGAGTTACCTGATAAGCTCACATGAGCTTTCTATTATAAACTCTTATGAGTTTTCTGTTATTCAGCCCGGATAAGCTTCCCGTTACATGGCTCACATGAGCTTCCTGTTATATGCTTGAGAGGGTGCTTCCCGATTATGTGCTTAAAAAGCACCTCTGAATATGAATTGATGAATCACTAATTGGTACACCTCGTATGTACTACCCGGGTATCTATTGATATTTCAATGATTCAACAGGCAAAACTCCTGATGTAAGCAAAAAATGAGTATTAAATGAATTATATCTAGAATATTCCTAAAATATCTAGAAATTATTGTACGATGAGTTCATCTCTATTTTCTTGATATTCATGTGAATTTCATGACTAACTTGTTTGATAAGAATACATGTTTAGGTAATTGGCCAAAATGTTTTGGATGCATGTTTGTATGCTTACTTTAAATGCACGTGATTGGTAAGTTAAATTATTGTTATACGAACTTACAAAGCATTAAATGTTTACTCGGTTTTCTTTCCTCTGTTTTATAGTGCTCGAAAGCTCGTAAAGGTTGAAAATCGATCGGAGCATCATCACACTATCTTTCAGCTCGTTTTGGTATAAATAGCAAACTTATTTCGATATAATGGCATGCATAGGTCAAGTGGCCAATGATGGCATGTAAATGGTTAGTTGTGACTAGCCATTGGAATGGCTAGTGATAGTAAGCTTGATATATATGTATGAGGTTGTATCATGTTTAATATATGTGTGCTTGATAGATTGAATTAAATTTTGGTAAACTTTAATGTTTACACAAATAGGTAAGTTTGAATGCATGGATACAGGTAACGATATGTTTTGTATAAGATTTGTATTTGGCTTGATTAAATGTCTTGAATTGGTTGGTGAATGTGCTTAAATGTTGATGTAAGTGGAAGACAAATTATGTGAGAAAAATGGCCTATTTTCGTCCACACGGGCAGATACGCGGGCGTGTGTCTCAATCGTTTGTGACACACGGCCATGCGCATGAGCGTGTGGTTTGGCCGTGTGTTCCCTGCATCTTGAAAATTTAGAAACAGAATGCTTCAAATTGCTCGCATGGGCAGAGACACAGGCGTGTGTCTCAGCCGTGTGTGACACACGGCCTAACACATGAGCGTGTGTCTTGGTCGTGTGAATTCTGTACCTAATTTTTGAAAATTAAATTGTCTACACGGCCTAGCACACGAGCGTGTGGCTGGCCGTATGACCCAATTCAGAGAGTTACATGAGTATAGACACGGGCTGGGACACGACCGTGTGCCCCCTGCACCTAGGCAAAAATTTGAAATTTCGTAAAAAATTCTCTGAGTTTTTGATTTAGTCCCGACTTGTTTCTAGTGGATAAATTAGGCCTCAATGGTCTATTTAAGGGACAATGTGATTGAATATGGTCGGTTTCAAATATGAATAGTACATGACATTAATTAACTGTATCTGTTTTGTAAACTCCGGTAATGCTCTGTAACCTTGTTCCGGCAACTTATATGGATTAGGGGTGTTACAATCTGTATCTCTTTTCCAATAGTTTTATGCCACATCAGCATTTCATCCTGAATTTCAACATTTTTTATCCTGAAAGAAATCAAATCCAAATTAAAATCCTGAAATTACTGATGTGGTATAAAACTATTGGAAATGGATAATATCACTATTTCATACAATCATTTCTCGTATATATATAACATCTAAAATAATCAGATTACAATGTGATCAAATTTCTTGTCATATTAATAGAAAGACATGGGACTAACACTTATATTTTCCATTTTTCATGTGACAAGCGATGATAACACTAGAAGATGTAGTATCAAACTCCTTACCCGAAGAACGTCACATTGGTCATCAAAATGACCTATTCAAACAATCATGAAATTGATACACATTTAATCTCGAGTTTTAAGCATACAATGAATCATTTTAGTCAATTATGAGTTATATCAAACAAATAGTAAGCCAAGTATCAATACTTGAATCAATTTTCAACTATTTTAACTTTGATGTTTCCGTGTGTTAGGAACTAATGCCCTAAGTGTAGTTTATTATTCATTTGTACTTGTAATTTTTAAAACATATTGGTTTAATAAAATTCCATCATTTATGTTAATATCATTTTTATTTGTTTTCAACAATTTTATCGCACAAAGCAAAATGTAAGCAAATATTGGTTCATTGATTACCTAACGTGTAACTAATATTAAGTTGCATTATACGGTCGGATCACAATGTAAGAAGACAACTTATATTAGTAGGTAACCTAAAAGGTCCATAGTCTGATGAATTGAAATTAAGCAAATCAGTTAAAGGACTATTATGCCATCTATCAAGTCCAACTGGGGAGATACCTTTGTTGGATTTGGTATCTTAAGTGTAATGTCTATGTTAGTTTGTATTTTTCAAACAAAAGTGGTTTAATAAAATATTCATAATTTACATTATTACCCTTATATATGGTCTTCAATGGTTTTTGCACAGAAAGCAAAATATAAGCAAATATTGGTTCACTGGTTATCTAATCTTTAACTAATACTATGTCGTATTACGTGGTCAAATCGTAATACAGAAAGACAACTTATATTAGTAGATGAACCTAAACATGTCCTTAGTCTAATCGGAAATGAGCAAATCAATTGAAAGACTAATATGTTGTCTATCAAGTCCAATTGGGTAGAGACTTTGTCTTGAACATCAGAGTGAATGACTCCCAGAAGATAGAGACACACATGTGATTAATTGCTCAATTTATTTATGGATTTATTCACTTGAGGCATTTATAGTGTGGCATACATTTATCCTGAGTGGATATGTAATAGTCCGTTTTTAGTGAAATCGGAACAGTGGTTTCGGGACCACAAATCCGAGTCCAAAAGAAAATTTATTTTAATTTTATTTCATGGTCTGCATTATGATTGAAATATTGTATGAAAATTTCGTAAATAAATTTTGCTGATTATATGTCTAATTAGATGGAAAGGACCAAATAGTATAAAATGCAAAAGTTTAGTTCTAGTAGCTATAAGTATCAAATAACTATAGAATTCAAAATTTGAGGTCCTTATATGGAAAATAAACCATTAAGAGGAGTTATTAGATAAGTATGATGATTTATCCATGGAAAATTAAATAAAGAAAATGGCTAAATTGGAAAGATGAAATAATAAAAGATGATATTTTAATTAAATTAGAAATATCATCATTTTATATCATCTTTCCCAAATTAAAGACATGGAAACCCTAGTTATGGGTGTTAAACTCAAGCAAACTATTTTGGCTTAAACAGGGGAACATGACAGTATCTGAGTACGAACAAGAATTTGTCAGATTGAGTAAATATGCCAGAGAGTGTATCCCGACTGAAATCGTTATGTGTAAACGATTTGAAGAAGGATTAAACGAAGACATAAAGTTGTTGGTTGAGATTCTTGAATTAAAAGAATCTGTTGTACTGGTCAATCAAGCTCACAAGGCTGAATAACCGAGTAAAGAAAAGAAACAAGTTGAGATGGAAGCTAGAATTTCAAGTAAAAGATTTTTGGGAAAATCACAACAGTTGGTTTCAAAGAAATCAAAGAAATATCATGATCGTTTTACCACATCTACAGGGTACTCTGGGAGAGACCGAGGTATTCAACACTCTAATCCGAGATCCTAGGCTACATCTGTAGCAAGTGCAGGCAGTGTTGGACATTCCAAACCCAGATGCAAACATTATAATAAAATACATTTCGGTGAGTGCCGTATGAGAAGCGAGGCATGTTTTAGATGTGGTTCCTTTGACCACTATCTCAGAGACTGCCCTGAAAAGCTTGAAAAAGATATTGCCCAAACCTCAAGGCCGAATAATTTCGCCTCAAGAGGTAGACCACCTCGTAATTTCGGTAATGTGAGTGGTAGTCAGGGTACAACAAAAGATTCAATCGTGAAATCTGAAGCACAAGCACCGGCTAGAACATATACTATTCGTGCACGTAATAATGCCTCTGGACCCAATATTATTACTGGTACTTTTTCTTTATTTGATATTGATGTAACTGCCTTAATTGATCTGGTTCTACGCATTCATACATCTGCACGAATTTAGCGTCTATTAAAAATTTACCTATCGAGTTCACTGAATTCGTGGTTAAAGTTTCAAACCCCCTAGGCCAGTATGTGATGGTGAATAGAATTTGTAATAATTGTTCGTTAATGGTACAGGGTTACTATTTTTCAACTGATTTGATGTTATTGTCATTTGATGAATTTAATGTGATTCTGTGTATGGACTAGTTAACTCAACATGATGTCGTAGTAAATTGTAAAAAAAAAGTATATTGTATTGAAATGTCAGAATGGTGAAATGCTCTGTATTGAATCTGATAAAGTGGGCGGGTTGTTTAATGTAATATCAGCCGTGTCAGCACAAAAATATGTCAGAAAAGGGTATTATGCTTATCTTGCCTATGTGTTGGACACTAAAGTATCTGAGTTAAAGATTAAGTCAGTGTCAGTTGTTTGCGAGCATCCTGATGTGTTTCCGGAGGAGTTACCCAGATTACCTCCAGTCAGAGAAGTAGAATTTTCTATAGATCTTGTTCCGGGACAACATTGATATCTATAGCACCCTACAGAATGACCCCTATAGAATTAAAAAAGTTGAAAGTACAGTTGCAAGAATTGACTGACAGAGGTTTCACTCGACTTAGCTCATCACATTGGGTTGCACCAATTTTATTTGTTAAGAAGAAAGATGGATTGTTAAGACTGTGTATTGATTACTGACAACTCAACAAAGTTACAATAAAGAACAAGTATACATTGCCTCGTATTGATGAATTGTTTGATCAGTTGAAAGGAGTCACAGTATTCTCAAAAATTGATCTTTGTTCTGGCTATTATCAGTTACAAGTGAAAGACTCCAATGTACCAAAAACAGCTTTCAAAACCAGGTACGGACATTATGAATTTCTTGTTATTTCAGCAATTATTAACTAGAAACCACCGAAAAATATGTCTGAAGTTAGAAGTTTTCTGGGGTTAGCCGATTATTATCGGATGTTTGTACAATAGTTTTTTATGATAGCTTCACCAATGACACGGCTATTATAGAAAAATGTGAAGTTTGAATGGTCTGATAAATGTCAGCAAAGCTTTGATCGGTTGAAAGCTCTGTTGACCGAAGCACTGGTTCTGGTTCAACCTGAATTGAGTAAAGAATTTGTGATTTACACTGATGCGTCATTAAACGGTTTAGGCTGTATTTTGATGTAAGAAAGTAAAGTAATAGCATATACTTCTAGACAACTTAAACCACATGAAAAGAATTACCCGATACATGATTTAGAATTGGTAGCTATTTTTTTGCACTGAAAATTTTGCAACACTATTTGTTTGGGGAAAAGTGTCATAGATTCACCGATCATAAAAGTTTAAAGTATTTGATGTCGTAGAAAGATTTAAATTTGAGACAACGCAGGTGGCTTGAGCTATTAAAGGATTATGATTTAGCAATTGATGATCATCTTGGAAAAGTAAATGTGGTTACAGATGCGCTAAGCAGAAAGTCTCTGTTTGCCTTGCGAGCAATGAATGCCGGATTATTATTGTCTGATGATGGTTCAAACTTAGCCGGGTTAAAAACTAAGCTGACATTTCTACAGCAGATCTGCAAAGTTCAAAAAAGTGATAATGAGTTACAAGCTAAACAGGTACAATGTGAATCGATTTCTAATTCAGAATTTCAGATTGGACCTGATGATTATTTGTTATTCCGAGGTAGAATCTGTGTACTGAAGAATTCAGAGCTTGCACAGAAAATTTTACATGAAGCTCATTATGGTACTATGCTTGTTTATCTGGTGAATGAAGCGTGATATTTCTAAATTCATATCTAAATGTTTGATATGTCAGTAAGTTAATGTTGAACATCAGGTACCTTCGGGACTCTTACAGCCATTCACAATACCAGAATAGAAATGGGAAAAAATTACCATGGACTTTGTATCGGGGTTGCCCCTATCTTCGAAAAACAAAGATGCTATTTGGGTAATCGTCGACCGTTTAACGAAGTCTGCACATTTTATTTCAGTACATACGAATTTCTCCCTAGATAGCTTGGCTAAATTATATATTTTTCTAAGATTGTTAAACTACATAGAGTGCAAATTTCTATTATTTCCGATAGAGATCCTCGGTTCACATCCCAATTCTGGAATAAGTTGCAAGAGGCTTTGGGTACGCAATTACATTTCAGTACTGCATTTCATCCTCAGACAGATGGTCAATCTGAATATGTGATTCAGATTCTTGAAAATATGCTCTGATGTTGTGTTCTAGAATTTGAAGGCAATTGGGAAAAATATATGTCTTTAGTCGAATTTGCCTATAATAATAGCTATCAGTCAAGCATAAAGATGGCACGGTACGAAGCTCTATATGGTCGTAAATGTAGAACTCTGTTGTACTGGACTGAGCTCATTGAGAAAAAGATACATGGAGTTGATATGATCCGTGAAACCGAAGAAAAAGTGAAAGTAATCCGAGATAGTCTAAAAGCAGTTTCTGATCGTCAGAAATCCTATGCAGATCTTAAATGAAAAGAAATAAAATTCCAAGTTGGTGACAAGGTATTCTTGAAAGTTTCGCATTGGAAGAAAGTTCTTCGGGTTTGGCTGTAAAGGCAAATTAAGTCCACGGTTTATTGGGTCGTATAAGGTTATTGAAAGAATTTGACCTATTGCGTACCGATTGGCCCTACCACCAGAGCTTGATAGAATTTACAATGTTTTTCACGTGTCTATATTGCGACGGTATCGATTAGATGCTTCACATGTTATCTCCCCGACAGAGGTTGAGATTCAACTTGGCATGACTTATAGTGAGGAATCGATCAGAATTCTGGCACGTGAGACAAAAGAACTAAGAAATAAAAAAGTAGTTTTAGTAAAAGTACTTTGGCAACGACATAGAATAAAAGAAGCTACTTGAGAACCGAAGGAAACTATGAGAAAGCAATACCTGATCCTCTTTACTGGTAAGATTTTAGAGGACGAAAATTCTTTAAGGGGAGATAGTTGTAACAGCCCGTTTTCAGTGAAATCAGAACAGTGGTTTCGGGACCACAAATTCGAGTTTGAAAGAAAGTTTATTTTAATTTTATTTCATGGTCTGCATTATGATTGAAATATCGTATGAAAATTTCGTAAAAATTTTTTACTGATTATATGTCTAATTAGATGGAAATGACCAAATTGCATAAAATGTAAAAGTTGAGTTCTAGTAGCTATAAGTATCAAATAGCTATGGAATTCAAAATTTGATGTCTTTATATGACAAATAGATCATTAAGAGGAGTTAGTAGATAAGTATGATGGTTCATCAATGGAAAATTAAATAAAGAAAATGATTAAATTGGAAAGATGAAATAATAAAAGATGATATTTTAATTAAATAAGAAATATCAACATTTTGCATCATCTTTCCCAAACTAAAGACATGGAAACCCTAGTTATGGGTATTGAACTCAGACAAACTATTTTGGCTTAATTAGGTATGTTTTCTTGTCTCGTTTTTAATAATTTCATATTTTTGATATTGTAATAGCTTAATTTAGCTATCTCAGAGATTAATTTGTGATGTTATCAAAGTGTTAGGATTTTGGTATGGATGAATATAGTCGAATTGTGAAATTTTATGGTAGAAAATGAAAGGTTGTTGATAGATAAACAGCTTCTGTAAAGGGAATTTTGATGAAATTATGATTTAGGGACTAAATTGAAAAGTTGTAAAATTCATAGAAAAATTATGAATTTTATGAAATACATGAGTTGTTATTGAGATATGTAAAAATCAGCTAGGCTTGGAATAAGGATTAAATTGCATGGATTTCATTTTTCGAGCCTAGTGACGAAATCATCATTAATTAAAAGTACAGGGGCAAAATGGTAATTTTTCTTAATATGTGAATTGAATTGAATTCAATATGAATTGTATTAAATTGAGTTAAATTTATTCGTATAGATTCGGATAGACAAAACAAGGAATTAGATTGAGGAAAAAGGAAAGCGTCGGATTAGTAGACAACAAATCAACGAACACTTGTTAAGGTAAGTTCATGTAACTAAATTGTGTATATTTATATGTTTGAATTGAATTTGGTATATGTGAATTGTGTAGTTGCTAATTATATGAAATTGATTACATATCCGATAAAACTCGATAAATGTTAAATCTCGTTTGAATAAATGAAATTCGATGGATAAAGGATTTCCCATATTGGTTGTGGTCCTGCATATGTTGCGAACACACCACAGCTCGAAAGATCGTCCCGTTATTAGCCCTTTCGAGATTTCCGTTATATGGTTCTTATGAGCTTTCCATTAATAGCTCATCGGAGCATCTCGATTGGTTGTAATCCTGCATGTGTTATGGACACATCGCAGCTCTTATGAGCGTCCCGATTAAAGGCTCTTCATGAGCTTCCTGATTAATGGCTTTTCGGAGCTTCCCGATATGACTCGCTTGAACTTCCCAATATATGGCTATCTGGAGCTTCCTGATTAATAGTTCTTCAAAGCTACCTGTTATTGGCTCGCTTGAGCTTCCTGAATATGGCTCTTATGAGCTTCCCGTTATACAGCCCAGATAAGCTTCCCGTTATATGGCTCACATGAGCTTCCCGTTATATTGCTTAAGAGAGAGCTTTCCGATAATGTGCTCTAATAAGCATTCTCGAATATGAATTGACGAATTACAATTTTGTACACTTCGAGTGTACTACCTGTGTATCCATCAATATTTCAAGTAAATTCAACGGGCAAAGTTCCATCATGGGATAATCTGAACTTGAGATGAATTATTATGGAAATGTACATGTTATATGAATATTTGATATGGAAAGCATATATATATGAAAATTGTTACATGATGAGCTTATCATTGTTTCTTGATATTCACATGAAGTACATGACTAACATGTTTCTTAAGATTATATGTGTTTAGGCAAATTGCCAAATTTCTTTGGATAAATATTTGTATGCTTACCTTATGTGTGAAATAATAGTAAGCTAAATTTCATGTTATACGAACTTACTAAGCATTAAATGCTTACTCTGTTTTATTTCCTTTGTTTTATAGTAATTCAGAAGCTCAATTTGGTTGGAAGCTGGTCGGAACAAAATCACATTATCCCTCGACTCATTTCGGTATAATTAGTAAATTACTTTTGGTTATAATGGCATGTATAGGTTGAATTAGGCCATTAATGCCATGTATGTGATTTTGGTTGTAACTAGCCATTGGAATGGCTTGTGATAGATATGTTTTGAAAAGTATATAAGAGTCTATACATGGTTGATATGTGGTTGAAATGGAAGAGTGATAGAAACCATATGGATAAATTGATGAATGGATGAAATGACATATTTAGATGAAGATGTTTTTATAGGTAATAGGTTAACTTGATGAAAATGAAGACTTGGTCATATGTATTAATATGTCATATATGATATTTGGTATTGGCTTGATTTTGATGTATTATATTGGCTTGTGAAAGTGTTAAAGTGTTGATGTAGGTGGAATACAAATTGGGTGAGAAATAAGCTTGGAAATGGTCTTATTTTGTCCACACAAGCAGAGACACGGGTGTGTGTCTCAGCCGTGTGTGACATACGGCCTAGCATATGGGCGTCTGACTTGGCCGTGCGTCCCCTGCATATTCAAAATTTCAAAACAGAATGCTCAAAATTGATCACACGGCCTGACACTCAGGCGTGTGGCTTGGCCGTGTGACCCCTGCACCTACACATGGCCTAGAAAACGGGCGTGTGACTTGACCGTGTGACCCAAGTCAGAGAATTACACGGGTATGGACATGAGCTGGGACACGGCTATGTGAGACATACGAGGGTGTCTCTTGGCCGTGTGAGACACACGGACGTGTCTCTTGGTCGTGTGAGACACACGGCCTGACTACATGGGCATGTGTCCCTTGCACCTAGGAAAATTTTTAGATTTTACGAAAAATTCTCTGAGTACCCGATTTAATCTTGACTTGTTTCTAATGTATATTTTGGGCCTCGAAGGCTCATAAGAGGGGCAATATGATTGGTTATGAATAGATTTTGATATGATCGATAAATTATATGAAATGTCTGTTATACATTCTGTATATTTTGGTAATGCTCCGTAACCCTGTTCCTGCGATGGATACGGGTTAGGGGTGTTACAGGATAATGGACTATGTATGCGTGACTCGCATACTTTGATGTAAATAAAAGTTTGAGTTCAAATAGATAAGGAATTGAAAGCTGATGCATTGGGTATACGACTTTTATAGTACGTATCATCAGTCACAATAACAGAATTAATAACCTAATAAATGGGTAAATGATATCCTCTCATTGACATTGCATGCCACAGACCGTTTTATCTTTATGATGAATGTCTTAATTACTATTTGATAATAATTGATTTTTCATAAAGGAAGATGTAATGGTTACTATGAGATAAAATAGGATCATATTGAGAGAACAGATTTATCCCAAAGAGATTAAGAATATACTATAAGAGTAAAATACTTATGACAAGGTCATTTGACGATAATTGATCGAATAGCTTTCCTAATGGCATGTAATTGAAGAGAGCCCAATCATGATACTATAATGAAATGACTTTATGACTAAAATAGTTTATAATTAATAAGCGAAAAGTTAGAACTTAATTATACATGTCAAATCGATCACTCTGCTAGCTCATTGAAACTAGAAATAAATTGCATATAAAATCAAATGAACAAAAACGAATGAAAATAATAAAGTTAGAGAAATTGACGACATTCAAAAATGAATGTGTTTCTCACTAAGTATTTAAATGGCTTGAGAATTAATTTAAGTTTTTTAAATTATTATTTAATCAAACAATTGAAGTTTGAAAATGAAATGAAATTAATTGGTTATTATGAATCTGTTAAATATGGAAATTAAATATATTGTTTCATATATTTTTTCCAATAAAATCGTTATTACTTTAGCGGAATTAGAATTGAGTTGAGAAAATTTTTAATTGAAAATTTTAATTTATTTAATTAAATTTAATTAAATAGTATTTATTTTGGGAAATAGAAAAACATGTATTAGGTTAGATTAAATTATAGTGTATTGGATTAAAAGTCTAGAAAGTACATATAATTGGATCTAATACAAGAGAAGTGCAAAACCTCTCATCATAAATTCTACTTAGAGTAGAATGTTGGTAGAATTATTTACACAAGTTTCACACAACTTTAAGATATTGTTATTCTACCTGAAAATAGTGATAATTCATTTTCTAAGTGTAAATTCTATTTTCAGGGAATAACAATTCTATCTATTTCTATTGAGAGATAATTTCATTCCTATTGAAAGTGATAAATTGTTTTTGAATATGTGTTTATTCATGATTGTTCAAGCCCACATTTGAAGCAATTCGTGGTACAATAATGGTAGAGAAAGTTGTTTAGCTAAAAGTCGGGAATGTAAAGAATCTGTTTTGCACAAAACACAAGTATTTTTCGAGAAAAATTTATTGTTACAAATATCATAAGCCGACTCCGTTTTCAAATTTTTAATTTTTTGTTGTGATAAAAAATTAATTTTTAAACCAAAATTTTCTAGCAACCTTGTATTAGGTATCAAAGTGGTTGACTCCCAAAATATAGAAACATATTTATGATTGTCTGGATTGACAGTACATCAGACATAACCTAAGTTGAATTAACCTAGATCTATTTATGAATTAATTCACTTGTGATGTTTATAGTGTGACATACTTAAATCTTAAGTAAGTGGCTGACTATGTGTGCGTAACTCATAAACTTTAATGTATTAAAAGCCCGAGCTCAAATAAACAAAGAACCAAAAGTTGGTACTTTGAGTATATAACTTCTGCGTGACATAACTTGATTTATAATAGTGGAGTTCGTAGGTTGATTAAGGGTAAATGTCATCCTTTCCTTGACATTATTGACATATGAAAAAGTAATGTGGCCAAAAATAATTTGTCTAGTACAAATTATTTAATTTCTATGTGTTAATAATTGATTTTTTTATGAAGTAAGATATAATGGTTACCATGGGATAAAATATGATCCTATTGTCCACACTCTAATCAAGTTAGAATTCGAGGATAGTAAAAAATATTATTTGGTAGAAATCCAGAAAACAACCTAAACTACCTTGATCAAAGCATGGGTACTAATTTGGTCTAGAAATTATTATTATAAATACCACAATACTCGATTTTAAGAAAAAAATTTAAACTTTCATTGTGATACAAACACTATTTCTAGATCGATTTTCCAACAATTTCATATTCACTAAAAGCATATTTTAAGAAACGAAAAGTATGCAAGCCAAGAGCTTTTCATCAAGAACCGGTGTTATGAACATAGTGAAGGTTAGAACACTATGAGAAGTACATCTTTACTTTAAATAAAATTTGAATTTTTATTTTTTAAAGATTATTTAATATAACATATTTATTTAATGACAAATAAACTACTATATAAGATGGAAGAGATTGTTATATATTGGACAAAAAAATATTTTGCATTTTGTAAAATCAACGTTGCACAATTGTGTGAGATGGATCATATTAACTTAGAGAGGATCATGAGATTGATGAACAACAATATTAAATGATTGAGAGGCCTTTTGAAGGTAAAAGTAAAAAGGATTAAAGAACTTTTAGAACTTGTGCACATTAGAGAGGAAAAAAGAGTACGGTTAGAATGTAATATTTATATATTATTCACGTTTGTATATGTATATGCTAAATCCATGAAAGTGTTTTTTAGAATTTGTGCACATTAGAGAGGAAAAAAGAGTATGGGTAGAATGTAATATTTGTATATTATTCATGTTTGTATATGTATATGTTAAATCCATGGAAGTGTTTTGATTTAATCAGATTGGTGAGACTAAATTAGAGTGTTTAATACTTATTACGTGAGTTTTTAAGACTAACCTTACAAAGAATTGATTTCTATATGAGATAATTTATATTAAATACTTAATGTTACGTTTGGTTATTAATGTAATAACATGATGAAAAAACTTATTTAAAACACATGTATTATATTAGTACGAATTTAAACTTAAAATTAACAAGATAAGTAAAAACTTTTACGTTATGTTTGGTTCATATGAATTACATAGTCATTCTTACCTTATTCAGCACCACAAAGCCATTCAAGTGTTTAGTTGATTATAAAGCCTATTCCATTGAATAACCATTGCAGGTTAATTCTGCAAAAACACTGAATAACAATTTAGTGCCACCCTCAATGAATGGCTATTCAATGGTTGTAGGAATATACTAAATTATTTTTCTTCCTTTTTTCCCATCTCACATCCTCTAACTTATTGTCTAACCATCTCATCAGTTAATGTTTTCTCTCCTTGTTCTACTCGAGTGGTGATTGAAACCATTGCATGCCTCCACGCTTTGAAGATTGGAGTAGATTTGGGTGATCAAAATGTCATATTAGAAGAAGATGATTTCTACTTTCCAATAGGTTTCAACACATCTTTTGGCTTTTGATAACTAAAATAACTATAAAAAAAATTTGATTGTGAAATTTTTAGATTTAAGGATGATTTTTAAGAAAAACAAAATGGAGAATATGGAAGAAGACATTGAGGCAAAGCTCTTGATAAGTTTTAGGTTGGTGGTCAATGAAATGTGATGGCAAAAGGAAGCAAAAACGATAAAGAAGATGAATCTGGGGGAGAGAGAGATTGTGATGTAAATAACAAAGGAAGCAGAAACATCGAAGAAGATGAAAGGTAAATTGGTCACTTTATATATATTCCTTATCTATTCTTTAATAGCATTCTAATTAACCAAACAATGTAATACTATTACTCATATATTCTATTCAGTCAACCAAACAACATAATCCCTATTACTTCTTTATTTTATTCCCGACTATTTCATTATAGTCTTATTCCGTTCTAATGAACCAAGCGTGCCGTTAGGGTGGATGAAAGATTTGAAAGAGGGATTTCATTTGTATCAACTATCTAAGTTTTCAAATTTCAAAAAGTGAGTTTACTTGTTTCGGTAAATAATTTGGAAAATTTCAAAATTCGTGAGTAATTTTAACGAGGAATTATAATAGCTCAATTTCCCTTGTCAAATTCCATCTGAAGAGGTGGTTTTTTGAAATTTTCTATAATTTTATTTCATTTAATACACATGATCCCACTATAAGATAAATATTAAAATTTTAAAATCATATTTATTTAATTCTAATATACATTTTTAAAATCTTATTTCATTAAAAATATTTATAATTTTTTACAAGTATAATAGTAGGCATATTGAACATTTTTTATATTATTTATTTTCAATATAAATATTATTATTTAATTTAGAAAATTCCAATAACTTAATATTTATTAAAATAATTATTTATCTAAACAAAGTAACTATAATTACTAGCCTTTTGAATTAATGAAATTAAAATGCTAGTATTTTTAAAAATTTCCAAAAATTTAAAATTATTCATCCAAACACACTCTTAGTAAAATATAACACTTCTTTAAAATAAGAAGAAAATCTTATTTATTTTTTTTAAAAAATAAATCATGTGAGTCTATATTTTTAAACTGGATGGATGGTTGAACTAATTAGACCACTGGTTTGTCAATAGAACATTTCTAATTAAAATTTTAAAAATAATAAAAAATTATTCAAATGATTTAAAAAAAATTAAACAGTCAATATTGATTATCAAATCAATCGATTCAAAACCTCATTTCTAAATTAGTACTCCAATCAATTTTTGATCCAATTGATTAAGTTGGGTGCAAACAAGATTGATATAAATATCTAAAAGCTACTAAAATATTTTAATTATCAAATGAAATTAGTTTGTTGTTTTAACTCAGGTAAATTACATATAAAAGCCCTTTTTTTTTAATTTATCGAAATGGACTCGGTAAATAATTATTTACCGGAATGACCCTATTTCCTCGAAAGCGCGTCCACGTCAGCGCGATGTCAGGAAACGTGGCAGAAAAACGCGTCCCTGAGGAAACGTTTTGCCTACGTGGATAGAAATCGCTCCCTCAGGGGCGTGCTTTATGTCCAAGTAGGCAAAACACTTCCTCAGGGACGCGTTTTGCCCGTGTATCCTGCGATTATGGTTTTAGGTTAGGGTTAGGGTTTTGGTGTTTTAAAGTTTAGGGTTTTAAAGAAAAAAATTAAATAAATAAGGGATTAGAGTTTAGGGTTTGTCAATTAAATTAATTATAAATTTTTCAAAATTGGATTAGGTTTCGTGTTTATTGTTTTTTAAGAAAAAATCAATTAAATTAGGGTTTAGGGTTACTTGAGTAATTTAATTAAAAATTATTTAAAAATCAGATAAGGGTTTAGAGTTAAGGTTTTTTAAGGAAAAATCAAATAAATTATGGTTCAGGGTTACTTGAGTAAATTAATTATAATTTTTTATAAAATTTGATTAGGGTTTAGTGTTTAGGGTTTTTAAGTAAAAACTCAAATAAATTAGGGTTTGGGGTTTAGGGTTACTTAATTAAATTATTTGTTAATTTAAAGAAGCTCTCACGTGGACGCACTTTTACTACAGTAGCTCCTGAAAAAATAATTTCGAGTAGATGTTTTTGAGCAAATAGTGTCAAAAACGCTTTAAGCAATATGCTTTGTCAGCAGAAGTACTGAAAGAAGCTCCCACGTGGATGCGCTTTTGCTACAGTAGCTCCTAAAAAATAATTTTGAGTAGACGTTTCTCAGCAAATAGTGTAAAAAATGCTTTAAGCAGGATGCTTTGTCAGCAGAAGTACTAAAAGAAGCTCCCACGTGGACGCGCTTTTGCTACAGTAGCTTTTGAACAAATAATTTCGAATAGACGTTTCTGAGCAAATAGTGTCAAAAACGCTTTAAGCAAGATGCTTTGTCAGCAGAAGTACTGAAAGAAGCTCTCACGTGAACGCGCTTTTGCTACAGTAGTGTATGTTTGGCTGAGGCTATAAATGATGCAAAATTTTTTCTTAGATTGCATAACTTACAGCAAAAAAAAAATTTAGGGAGGCTAAGAAGGATAGAAATTGAAGATGAATGAACGTATTAGTGTTGTTATTTATAATGATGGTGAGGTTTGCCACACCGAGAACGGTGTTGTTTTTTATCGGAGAATACAGTGCGACTGATTTTTAACCAGAACATAGATTTGACAGAACTTCGTAAAAGAATTAGGCGTAAAATATTCAGAACGACACCAATGAAAATTCTGCCTATTACGTATCGATTTTGTTCTTCTATTGATCCGGTGACATATGACTTGTTCGACATAAAATGTGCTCGTAGCTTGGAGGCAATGGTGCAGACTCATCTCGTTAGTGGAGCACCCTATATTGAGTTATATGTACAATTTACATCACCAAATAATGCACCTACGACTGGTGTTCGAGAGGTATACGCGACCCTTGCCTGACACTCGGTTAGTGGGTTACAAAACACCGAACAACCCATATTTGGTAGCGGTGTAAAATACACATCCCCTGCACAACACTCTGTCAGTGGATGGGACATATACCTCGGTGGGTCGATGTTTGATGCTGGAAATACATACGGAGGATGTCCACCGGTGAGGGGACCTCGTACGTTGCAGATGATGGTGGGTTAGAAGATGACTCCGATGTGGATCCACCTCGAGAGCCCGGGCCTGATGGTGCAGAAGTTGCATTATTCTCTGAACCGGAGCCTATTCCAACCGAACCTGAAGATATTGAAGGGGGTTCAGATGAAGAAGAAGATCCACGATTCAGGGCATACTCACTTCCAGCCCACATGCATAATGTCGATCTGTCTGCAGATGATGCGTTGGAGTTTCCAGATCTACCACACCGGTTGCGTGATCGTACAAGTTCGGTACTGGATTTTGGTGAATTTGAAGTTGGTAATCAGTTTTCCAACAATGATAGTTTTATTGGTGCTTTGAAACAACATAGCATCAATAACGACGTTCACTACCACGTCGTTAAGTCCAAAGCTGATAAGTTTGAGGCGAAGTGTGCAGTGCAATACGGTACATGTTCATGGAAAATCAACGCCTCGTTGAGGAAAAGGACAGGGTTGTGGGAGATTAAAAAGTACAAAGGTCCACATACATGTACTGCAGGTACAGTATTTAGGGTTTCTAAATAATACTGTTATTATGTAATGTTGCATTATTTAATGTACTCCGTTTATAGGTATTTCACAAGATCATCCTAAGATGGATTCAGCTATGTTAGCTAGCTTGATACTACCCACAGTGAAGGCAGATATCATCGGTATTGCCTAAGGCACGTTGCTTCCAATTACTACAGGCAATATCCATCAAAGAGTGAACGACGGCAAGTGACCAACATCGGTATTTAGTCTCTATTAATATAATTTCATTTGTCATTTTAAATTTATTCTAATTGAATGAGTGGTATGTAATATTCGCTATGAACTTATATTGGCAGGGTATGAAATAAATAAAGATCGTTTTCATGAGATGTTGGTAGTTTTACGTTCAATTAACGGCGAAGGCGCGGACTACCTTTGTAACATACCTTTCAGACAGTGGGCACAAGCATACGATGGCGGCCTACGATATAGTCATATGACTTCAAACCTGGCTAAATGTATAAATTTTGTTCTAAAAGGAACGCGTCATCTACCGATACATCGGTTGTGCGAGAGACATATTTTCGTTTGGCGATGCTATTTCCAAAGCGAGCAGCGAGTTATGCAGGCCAGATGCAGGGAGGCCATGTATGGTGCAGTAAGGTAGTGCAAGAAGTTAACAAGTCCAAGGCGTAGGCGAACACCATGTACACAGTGTGTCACGATCGAGACAGAGTTTGACAGATCGCACCAAGGTGTTATTGGCGGGCAATATCATGTACACTTGCGAAATAGGACTTGCGACTGTGGGATATTTGACGCACTTCGTTATCCATGCGCTCATGTAATTGCAGCTTGTCAGAATCTCTGTCTGGATTTGATGAGCTATGTCGACGAATTAGAAAACATGTACAACGTCTTGAGACACGTATTCCCACCGGTCCTAGATGAACGTAAGTGGCCGTCTGTATCGCTTGCTCCCTTTAAGTTGTTACCGGATAGAGAATTGCGTCGCAAACCCAATGGTCGACCTTGCTCGACTAGAATACGTAACAATATGGATATCCGAGAAACAACCAATCAACTGAAGTTGTGCGGATAGTGTAGGAACCCAGGCCATACAAGCCGATCATGCCCAAATCGCAATAGTTGAACGTTATTGTAAAAAACTTTGTATTATTTACATTTTTTAAAATCGAAAATTGGTACAAATATTCAGAATATTTACTTATTTAAAAGAAACTCTATTTTATTAAAAATATTAAAGTAAATTGCAATTACTTTATTCAAAACAACGTTTTATTTTATTAAATGAAATAATATAGAAATATTCAACATATGCAATACGTAAAAGTATTTCTATTATATTAAAAATGTATAAGTAAATTTCTATTTTAGTACATGAAATAATATAGAAGAATTTCTATTTTATTACATCAAATAATATCAAAATATTCAAAATGTTTGTACAAATAAAAATTAATCTCCGTGCCCGCCGGATTCAGTGCCATATAGCGGTCGTCGACGGTTACGCGCTGGATTCCTCCTTTGTCCAGCTTCTGGCGGGGGTTGTGGTTGCTCCAGCGGGGATTCTGGTTCCTCCGGTAGGGGATCTGGTTGTCGGTGTTGGGACGATGAACCACCTTGATAGAATAGTGAATGTGGAGGTGTTTGCATCACCAACGGCGAAGCTGTTTGAAACTCATACGGTGATGGGGTTTGGTAAAAAGAAGAGCTCTCCGACGGTCCCTTTTGCGATCCCTCATGCGATGCTGGCCTATACATTGGCGGTCTAGAAAATGGAAACATATAAGGGTTAGGATACATAAAAGGGCTAGGATACGCACCTGGCATCATATGAAAAGGCTGTGCCGTGGGTATCGTCGGTTGAACTGCTGGGTCAGGTGACTGTGTCGGTGCTGTTGCTGGGCTTGGTGATTGTATGGACATTGATGATGGGCCGGGTGAATGTCTGGTCCTCATTGATGGGCTTGCGTCGTCGTCCCTTCTTCTTGGATTTAAAGGGCCACGTCGCTCCCTTTGGACACGCAATTGTCGCTGCCGACAGTAAATACGACTTACCATGGATCCTAAACCATGACATGTATTCCGGCACGCACGCTAACTCTGGAACGATGATCGGTTCTCGAGTTGGTATATAATCATACCGATCTTCCCACATTTGGATGTAGTATGACCAGAATCTCGGCCAATCCGTATGCAATTAATGTAGGTCGATTTTGTGATGGTCATCCAACACTTCAGGTGCCACGGAAATCGGTTGTTAGAATCCAAATTGTCGTAATACTCTGTTTGACTGGTGCATCTCCATAGTCGTAAAGTTGACCAATGGGACTTTCACATGCCAAGCGTTTGGATTTTGGAAGTACTCATCCGGAATTACTGCCCGAATTGCTGGATCCTCGTATGGTGTCCATTAAAACTATATGAACATGATGGAAATATTAGTTATATACTAAATACGGGTTATACAAATCGACTATCTCATGTTGAAAATATCTATTTTATTTAATACTTACTTGTGCTTCCGACCGTTGGTCTAATAGAAGCCGTATATGTTCAAGAGAGGTAGGTAATCAAGCATAACTTGTTGGATGGTTCCACCTAATTAAATAAATATTTAGCATTCAATTATATTTTAAATCTACGTAACAATTGTAAAATCTAATATAAAATTTACCTCGTTATGAGTGAGAATGTATATGGGTGGTCCACTTGAGGACGTGAAAATGGAAAGCGAAACCGTGCCCATGACTGCAGTAGTGACAAGCAACATCCGATTTTCGCTTTATTCGGTCACGTTGCCCCGCACATCTCCCGGTACAATGTTGCCAACACAGCAGACCCCCAACTAAATTCACTAGCTTCTCGAAAATCAACGAGTTTCAGCAGCCATCTTAGATGTACGAGGTTCCGTGACAAGTCCGACGTCAGATAACCTCCAATTATTGAAGAATGTATGCCCGAGCATATCATATTCTTTCTAGTTTGGTTGAATCATCATCAGGATTCGGGAATGTGTCTCGTAACCAGCCCATCTCGATCCGACCTCCGTTAATATTCTCCGGAATAGCGCCCAAAAGCTCGTAGTATATCGCTCCCCAATCACCAGATTGAGCAGACTTGGTGACTGCGTACTCGTCCACCGGCAATCACAATTGCAAATTGACATATTCCAAAGTGATAGTGCACTCTCCACATGGAATATGGAATGTGTGCGTCTCGGGTCTCCACCTCTCAATCAACGCACTGATAAGTTTGGGGTCCAACTTGCATCCCCGACCTACCATCGCCACGTGCCAAAAACACGCATCTCGCAAGTAATTCTTTACCAATGGTGATGGAGGACCATGCATATTAAGGATATAACATTGCAATATCCAATCTACAGACTTTTATAACAAATAATAAAATATTAATTATTTAAAATTGCATAAATAAAAAAATCTTAAATAATATTTAAAAATTAAATTTAACACTTACCATTTTCATTTGTTCGACAGATATATGCTTGTCATCAAGACGAATCAATTCTCCGGCCATTGCTAAATTGGTACAAATTTTTACGATTTAAAAAAATTCAAAAAATAAATTTAAAACTTTTTTAAAAATAATTAAAAAATTAAAGCTCTTTTAAATAGAAATTTGAGAGGAATTTGAGAGGAATTTGAGAGAAATTGAGAGAAATGATTTAGTTGTGAAAAAAAATGAAAGGGGGGGTTTTATAGTTTTTTTTTACCGTTAGGAGGGTCACCAACGGTAAAAAAAGTAGCCGTTGATACTGTTCAGGCGCGGGCAAAACGCGTCCCCAAGGGAGCACTTACGTGGCAGAAAAACGCGCCCTTGAGGGAGCGATTTCTGTCCACGTAGGCAAAACGCTTCTTCAAGGACGTATTTTTCTGCCACGTCCCCTAACATCGCGCTGACGTGGACGCGCTTTCGATGAATTAGGCCATTCCGGTAAATAATTATATATCGGGCCCATTTCAGTAAATAAAAAAAAAAGGCTTTCTTTTGTAATTTGCCTTTTTAACTCTTATCATAAAACACGGTGAAAAAATAATACTCATCGGTTTTTTTTTTAACCTTTCAAGCAATATTTTTCGCGCTTTCTTCAGTGAAATCTTCGTCAAAACGCTCCCTTCTAATCTCCTTCAACAAATCCTTTAAGAATCCAAAGAAACTCCTTCATTCAAAAGTTTATCCTAATTGTCTCATGTTTCTGATTCTGAACCAAGTAACCGATTCTCGTTTCATTTCGTACTACCGTGTTAAGGTTAGGTTTTTGATGTCGACACGAAATCGGCGTTTGGCTTCATCGTCATCATCATCGACGGCGAAGAAGCCTTCGATCACTGGGAATCAGAGCAAAAAGATGGGTGCTGCGAAGACACAATTTAGTAAGAAGAGAGTCGCTCTTAGCGATATAACCAACCAAAGGAATGGGTTTCCAAGCGGGTCACGGGCCATGGTTACTCACTCAAAACCCATGGTTCGTTATTCTTCCACCACTACTTTCTTCTTTTTTAATGTTTTTATTTCCTTATTAATTTCTTTTTATTTCCTTTGCGAGTTTCTTTCTTGAATTATAGGATCGAGAGTATTCTCGGTCAAGTTGTTACTTGTAGATGATGTATTTACAAGATTATGAAAAGGGATTTACCTTTTAGTTTTAACTTTTGGTTCAATAAAGCATTTTCCTCTGTTTAATCATAAACAGAAATGAGGTAATATGTTCTTAATTTTGTAAGTATAAAGCATTTTCCTCTGTTTAATCATAACAGAAATGAGGTAATATGTTCTTAATTTTGTAAGTTACTTGAAATTGGGTGTTGTTGGATGTTGGTATGTGTTTGATAGAAACATTTAAGATTCTCGATGTTTCTTATGTTTGAAGGGTCAAAACCGCATATCCATGTCCCCTTTGAGGTGTTGAGTATCTGTCCAAAGCGTTGGTACTTTAGGAAAAAAAATGAAGAATCGTGTTTTCAACATCATTCCTAAGTCCTAGCAAACAAAAGTTGGTTATGAGGTCTGAGTTAACTTTCTAGGTGGATGAAGGTTGATGCATGATTGATCCAAAGGAATGCATCTATGTAATTGCACATTTGTTATGGCTGTATTTATCATTTTAGTAAATTACATTTGTTTGATCTTAAATGTTTCATAACTTTGGATCTACTCGCCAACAAACTTCTATGTGAAATTTGTGACTTTATCATCGATATTATCTCCAGAACTCAATTCTTATTTCTACAAAGTCAGAAGGTTAATTACATTTGCTTTTGAAGGTTCCCTGTACCTCCAAAGTTGCCAAGAAGAAGGAAACTCCTACTTTGCCTACCACTCCGAGTTTGGAATCATTTGATGGTGTTTATTGTATAAATACTATTTGTACAAGAGATGATCACCCTACAACAAAAGTTTCAGCACTTCCTTTGCAAAGCAGCATGGATATCTCTCCATGCAGATCACCTTGTGCTTCCGTTTCTTTGGATGAGACAATGTCTACTTGCGATTCCTTGGAGAGTCCAAAGTTTGAATATTTAGAGAATGAGGATGTATCAGCAATTGAATCGATTGAGACAAAGGCAAATGACAATCTGTACATATCAGAGCTCACACAGAAAGAAGGTCCTTTCCATATCTCATGATGAATATGTTAGTTTAGGCCAAAATATTTCAATCAATTGACTTGATTTGGAAAATAAAATTACTAGCATTAATATTTTTGGCCTGAAAATGCTGTTCTTTACGCCAACCCAGGAAAGATTTCCAAGACAAACATACATTTGGAGATGGGACCAAATGATGATGCTTTTGTTGTTGATGTGTCTTCCACAGATCCACAGTTTTTTTCACCCAGTGTTCATGTCATTTATAAGAATTCGCGTGCATCTGAGGTATACCGTCCTTTTTTCTTTTTCATCATGCCATTGAGGAGCTGTTTGCTTCATTGTTAGTTATATTCATACATGGAGTCGCTAAAAAAGAATCAAATATATTTTTATATTAATATTTTCAGTACCTAGAAAACAAGCGTATTACTTTATTTCTAGTTGTCTTTCTAATAATCTTTTAGACTTTTACTTTTAGGTATGTAGAACTGAATTTGCTTCTTTTTATGCCTGTACTTTTGGTATTGACAAGTGATAACAATCTCGTTTGTGGTTAAGAAAAAAATAGTGATTCATACAGTATGTACGGCCAGTTGTATTCTTGATTCCTCAAGTTCAAATAGATTATATTTCAGTTGATTAATGATTTATCTAACTTTTGAACCGGAGGCTATTTGAAGTTGAGGATGTGCATATCTATTATCATTTTTAAAAATTAAATATTCATATACCCTGGAAGTGACCCTATCAAAGTTGTGGCTATTAATTTATTGTCTTAAACTGGGATATTGGTCAACTGGATTATGGTGTAGTTTGTTGTTGTTAGTACATTCTTTGTTATGCTGTTCAAAGTGGGATTGACTGTATTGTATTTGATGCAGAAATAGCATGTATTTATATTTGTCGAATTTTGAATAACATGACTCTTCTTATGTTCTATGTTTGCTATAAGACTCCTGCTTGATATGTTTCATCCTATTCCTGGTGTTTTGTAGGCCAAAAAAAGGCTTTCTACAGACTTCATGGATATGGTCCAGAAAGATATTGATGCCAACATGCGAGCTATTCTCATTGATTGGCTGGTGGAGGTAAGTTATGGTAGGTTGCCAAATACTAGGGCTGTTTATGTAATCCAAGAAATTACCCTTTCGAGCTACTGTTTCAGGGATATCTTTGTATCCTAATGGCCACTTCAACTATATAAGTGGGATGCTTCATTGCATTAGGATAAATTCCACAGCCAATATTGTTAAACACCTGCAACTTAAATGTTATTGTGCAGTTTCCTCCCACCCCTCCTTTATATGAACAGTGATCTTACCTCATCATTTCAACTGTAGGTAACTGAAGAATACAGGCTTGTACCTGAGACATTGTTTTTGACTGTGAATTACATTGATCGTTATCTTTCTGGCAATTCAATTAACAGGCAACAGCTGCAGTTGCTTGGAGTTGCCTGCATGATGATTGCTTCGTAAGATTTCATGGTTCTTTCTTGAGAACTCAGTTCTCACTTAATGTTCCGTGCATGCATGTGTATTTTACGTCCTGTGTGTTTGTGTGGGTAAATGTAGCTTGGTGAGAAGAGGATTTTAACTAAAAAGGTTATTTCATGCCAGTAAATATGAGGAGGTATCTGCACCTCAAGTGGAAGAGTTCTGTTATGTTACTGATAACACTTACTGCAAGGATGAGGTCAGGTTCCATTTAGGATTATTTCCATTCTTCTTTATTCACCACAATCTACATGAACATGTTTTCCCTGCTTTGGCTGCTGCAGATTTTGCAAATGGAATCTTCTGTGCTGAATTACTTGAAGTTTGAAATGACAGTCCCAACAACTAAATTTTTCCTGAGGTAATGCCTCCCTCTGTTTCCATACGATGTGCAATTTATAAATTTATTATTGAAATGATTCATGAAAAATGCCAGGCAATTTGTTTGTGCTGCTGAAATGATCAATCAGGTATCTCTCTCATGGACTAACATATTTAAATTCCTTTTTATTTTTGCTCCACTACTAGGTTCAGTTTGCAATATATTTGGATGCAAACTTGTACTAGTAGATCTTTGATTCCTAGGTACCCTAGTTAAAAAATATAACAAGATGGGGGAACCGTTGCAGTGTTCAAGTCATCACGCTTTGCTGTTAATCTCTGTTTTACCTAATGATGTGAAAAAACCGCAATGATCACTGACAGTGATATTTGGCTGCCTTCTGTAGGTTCAATTGTTGCAGTTTGAATGTTTGGCCAACTACATTGCAGAGTTATCACTTCTTGAATACACTATGCTTCACTATGCTCCATCTCTAATAGCTGCTTCTGCTGCTTTCTTGGCCAGATTTATACTCTCTCCTTCAAGAAAACCTTGGGTATGTTTTCAGGCATAGTTTATTCGTTCTATACTATGTACTGACTTGTTCAGCTATATGTTTTTCTTATCTGATGGCGATTGACTTTGTCTAATTTGGTATAACTTCTCTCAGATGATATATGTCTATTCTTTTTCATTTGTTGGACAGGATTCTATGTTGGGGCATTACACGCTATACCAGCCCTCTGATTTTGGGAACTGTGTTAAGGCTCTGCATCATCTTTGCCGTAATGGTGGTGGTGCTAATTTGCCAGCAATCAGAGAGAAGTATAGTCAACACAAGGTGAGTAGTTTCTCCATCTGTATGGTTCAAAAATGTTTACGACAATGCTCTACACAGTTGAGGTAAGTTTTCAGTAAAGTCCTACACTATGAACCTGTAAACATGCACTTTATACATATACATATTCACACACCTTGTGACTAAGAGATTGTGTAACTTGTAGAGAAATAGATTGATTAGTTTCATCATGTTAATGTGAACCTGATATTTCATTATTCTAATATCTGATATGGTCCGACATTTTTATCTTGTCTGCATCAGTACAAATTTGTGGCAAAGAAGTACTGCCCTGCATCAATACCGGAGGAGTTTTTCCAAGATGTGTGAGCAAGTAGTAGAGTGTTTCATTTTTGCTGGATATAATAGTTTTTAGATGTAAAAACGTTGAATTTTTGAAGCTTAGAAAATAGGATGTTTATTTCGCTTCCATTTTTGGGAAAAAGCATCTTTGATGCTGCTGCTGAGCTAGTGAAGTACTTCAATTCCATACTCTTGTCTTGTCTGAAAAACAGTTTCATCATGAATTTGTTTGTTGACTAAATAGTTTACCGCCTCGATTCCGTATGTACATGATCGACAACATCTATGGAGTTAGACTCGGGAGGATTTATAAGTTTTTTCCTTTGAAAATAAGAATTTATTGAAATTTTTTATTTGCCAATAAATAAGAATTTATTATAAATTATTATAGAATAAATTTTATAATTCTGTAAAAAAATGTAAAAGTAAAGTTCATAATCACAGATCTTATTGATGCCATTTTTTTCAAAAATTTGCTTCAAAATTTTTTTATTTATAAATTTAAAGTTTATTTGTTTCTTATTTTTTTTAACTATCTAAAATATGTTTCTAATGAGAAATTAACTTTTTAACAGGGTTAAATTATTTAAAACATGTTTCTAACAAGGAAGAATCTTTTTAAACTTAATTAAAGCAATCTATTTGATGCTTTTTAGATATTGTGAAAATAGGGATTTAAACCTAAAACATTATAATTTTTAAATATTTTGACATTATCATTTTAATCAAAATTATATTTCATTATATATTAATAAATTTTTTTAAAAATTATTTCATATATTTTTCGCCCTAATTGTAGATATGATGTAATCTAGTTATTATTATTATTTCAATAGCAGCCATCCTTCTATCTATCTAATCCCCAAGCCAAACCCAACCCAAGAAGCGGGAAACAGAAAAGGAGAAATAATATATAAAGGAAAAAGAAGAGGGAAAAGAGAAGTCGCTTTAAACGCAGGCAAGGCAAGAAACAGGCAAGCAAGACGAAAATGGCGCCAGTACTGCAGAGCTCCCAACCTTGGGTTGAAAAATAGTATTATCTCTTACTCTCTCTCACTTTCATTATTTTTTATTTTATTTACAAAAATGGTAAAGATTTTAGTTTCGTCTCAGTCGGCCAAAGCAAGTGAGAGATGTGGCACATCAAGACGAGGTTGTTCGAGTTCTCACCAACACCCTCGAGACCGCCAATGTAATTTCTCTCCCCTTTCATTCCTTTTAAATATATATATATATTCATGAGTTCTTTTTTTTTTCTTTTGATTACATTGAAAAACCCTAATTCAACATTATTTTCCTTTTTGGTAGTGCCCGCATATGCTCTTTTACGGTCCGCCTGGCACTGGCAAAACCACTACCGCTCTCGCCATTGCCCACCAGCTATTTGGGTACTCTTCCTTTATTTTTTTTGGGTAAAATTGTTGTTTTACGGAAGTGAAACTTTGACTTAAACCCTTCATTTCGGATTAAGCTTTTTATGGAAAAATTGTGAATTAGATTAACTATTAGTGTTGAATTGAAGATTACTCATTGGTGAACTTTTAAGTTTCTGTTATTAGTGTAATGCTTCACTGTAGTTTTGCTGATTTATATGTTCCAGACTTTTTACTATTTTAAACTTAATAGTTGTTGATTGTAGAGTTTATGATGATCTTTCATTTCATTTTACAATTTTACACTTAAGATTTTTTTTTATTTTAACTTCAGTTTGTCTGAATCCAACTGAAACCCAATTTTTGCAGACCTGAACTCTACAAATCTAGGGTGTTGGAGCTAAATGCAAGCGATGACCGTGGGATCAATGTTGTTCGTACAAAGATCAAAGATTTTGCTGCTGTTGCTGTAGGATCTGCTCAGCGTCAGGGGTATGCCCTCTTATTTTCTGGTGAATAAGATTTCTAGTTTGATTGATTGTTGTTTCTTTGCTTCTTTTTAGTGTACCAATTATGTTTTTCTTCCCTTGTATTCTCTAGGGGTTATCCCTGCCCACCATTCAAGATCATTATTCTTGATGAAGCAGATTCGATGACAGAAGATGCTCAGGCATGTTTCTTTTTTCTTTGTAGTCCTTGTGGTATTTTTCAATTCATGTTGACACATGTTAATTTCATTTCACTTAAACTTCACTGCAGAATGCCTTGAGACGTACCATGGAAACTTACTCAAAAGTTACACGCTTCTTTTTCATATGTAACTACATAAGCAGGTATATTTTCTTTTTTTATTTTTTCCTCAAGTTTCTTTTTACCCTTTTAACCACAGGTTTAATCTGGTAAATTTTTAGCACTTTAATGCTACAACTGACTTGTAAATCACAATGAAAATTTGAGAATCGGAGGGGAATTCTTAGACATTATGTTATTGAATTTTCATAGGATCATAGAGCCACTTGCTTCAAGATGTGCCAAGTTCAGATTCAAGCCACTTTCAGATGAAATCATGAGCAGTCGTATATTGCACATATGTGACCAAGAAGGCCTCAATTTAGATTCAGAGGTATGAACTGGTGTCTTAAAGCTGTTGTATGAGTGATTGTTTGTTAAATGGCCTCTTTACTAAACATATGATGTTTCACTGTAGGCGCTTTCAACATTAAGTTCCATTTCACAGGGTGATCTTCGTCGGGCTATTACGTACTTGCAGGTAAGCCTTGGTTTACAATACATTCTCATTATTTCTGGAAATATGTTGTTCCAAGTCTCATTGCTCTTCTACTGTGTTTTGTTTTGACAATATGATTGTATACTTGTTGCAATTTGATCCAGTTTTCTCTTACTGCCTCGCGTGTTGGGCTTTGGTTTGTTTTGCTGCCTTGTAAATAATACTTTCCCCAAGAAGGGTTTAGCTCTCAATTCCTACTTTGCAGCTGTAATGGTTTAGGTCAAAATGATGATCTATAACTGATTCCTGGAACCATTAGAAATAACATTTTTATCATGCTCATCTCCTATGATATGTTCCTTGTATTTGTTTATTGGTCATGCTGGCCAACTGGAATCTTTCATCCTGTTGTTGGTGCTGAATTTTGTGTTATGAAACATTTCAGGGAGCTGCACGCCTGTTTGGATCATCAATTTCTTCCAAAGATCTACTTAGTGTGTCGGGGGTAAGTTATATGATTCATTGACACTTAGGTTTTGCAGTGGCAGTGCGTATTCTTAACTAGGGCCTCCTTTTTTATCATATATTTTCATACTTTTGTCTGATTTAAAATTTGGACATCTATACCTTCTGTCACTCTGTGTTAGCTACCTTTATTGATGAAACAACTAAGAAAATTGTCCTTTGATGCAACATTTTCTTGCTTGAATATTTTAACTCCCTTTTTACGAAGAAAGCGAAATAAAAAAAATTACAATAAGGCACCTTCTCTTTTTCAGATTTTTGTTCTATTTAATTGACCTTGGCATGTCTTGATGCTTAAATTTCTATATATCAGGTTATCCCTGTGGAAGTTGTTGAAGCACTTTATGCTGCATGCAAAAGTGGTAACTTTGATTTGGCAAACAAGGAAGTCAATAATGTAATTGCAGAAGGCTATCCAGTTTCTCAGATGCTTTCTCAGGTCTGATTTTTTTGATCCATGATTTGTCACCATTTCTAATTTGTAGATATATCTGATACTAATGTAATGGTTATTCCAGTTATTTGATGTGGTTGTTGAGGCAGATGATGTACCAGATGAGCAGAAAGCTAGAATTTGCAAGAGTTTGGCTGAAGCAGATAAGGTTACTTTTCCTACATAAGTTTGCTCGTCGACATTTCTTAGTTTTGGTAGTTATAGAAGCAGAAGTGAGATTACTAAATTGCATGTTTTTTCTCTATCAAAATCATGCTTAGTGTGAAAGATGTTTTTCTTGGGTTGTTTAGCATTAGCCAGCCATGAAAGCTAAGATATGGCAGGGGCGTAGATTTTAAAATTTGTTTGCATCTGCATAACTCTGCTATCTTTAAGGAATTCTGCTTGAGTTATTCCTTCCATTATATTTTAACTGATTGAAAATTGACCTATTAAACATGGCTAACTGCATTGTATTAAAAGAGTACTTTGAAAGGTGGCCATTCAATATATTTTCTTCCCCTCTTGTCCATTGTTTCTTTAATATTTACTTATATGTATAATCAGTTTATTGGTATATATCTTATATTTCATCCTTGGCATGCAGCGTCTAGTTGATGGTGCGGATGAGTATTTGCAGCTGCTGGATATGGCCAGCAACACAATGCGAGCTTTGTCTAACATGCCTCAGGAATTCTCTTTTGAAACTTAGCGGGAAAGCCCAGTGTGAGATGGCAGATACTTTTGAAGACAAGGAGGGATTCTTCAACCCTTTGGACTGTAAACTGGTACATATTGCAACAAACCTGCTTTTCAAACTTTCTGTCATGCCTGATTGTCATAGATTGGTCCATCCTTTTGAATCTCTTGTCATTTAACATGGATTTTGTGTTAGTTCTCTATTTAACTTGTCTCTAGTCTATTGCTATAGGCGATGAGTCTTTAGCACTCCTTTTTGCATGCCAGAGTAATAAGATTGTTCTCCATTCGAAGCTAATCCTACCGTTTGCAACAGGCTTGTCACAGATATCATAGCATTTGATGACAAGTACTGACATTTTGAAGGGAAGAACAAAATATTATTAGTGGAGCTCTCAATTATAATGTCTGCTGGAGCCCCTAAAATTCAAATCTCCATAGCACATTACCACTGTCCCGGGTTTGTCAATTGGTCTGGTCTCTGATGCCTAAGATTGCCCCCTTGCAACATAGAGATTTGAGAGTTTTTATTCTTTTACCATTCTAAATTGACAATTCAAAAAGAAACCCAGAGTTCCAAAGTCCACAATCCATCCCAAATCAAAGCAAAATATCCCTCCTATTTTGGAATTGTAGGCTGAAAAGTCTAAGTGCCGACAGATGTTTAAATCGTATACCTCAAGATGGTTGAATATCAAATTGAAATTTTAAAATAAAAGAGAGATTGTAAAATAAACTGGTATTTAAATGAACCAGAAAGGGTCAAATTCAAATAAGCGGTTGGACCCATCAAGCTTACCAGCCCCACCTTCATGCCTTTAATCCCTCTTGAACGTTGTCCTTCATCACCCCAACTATATATATAAAGGTGAAACACCACCACTCTGTATATAATCAAAGCTCTGTTTTATATTTTATCAAGTCTCAGTTACTCTGGGTAGTTATTTTCGGTTAAAGAAATGGCAGTTTATAATTCCTTCATAAAGCCAGGGGCTGTTCCTTTTAAGTGGGAGATCAGACCCGGTGTTCCCAAACAACCACAGAACCCAAAACAGCAACCTCCGCTGCCTCCATTGCCCACCACCACCCTCACCTTTTATAAACAACCAGCGTTCATCACCAAATTTATCAGGACCACTTTGTCCTCCACAAAAGCTTAAACCTTCACCTGCTGGATCCTACTTGCTCCTAACTTCGGAGCCCCAAACTCATTCTTTTAGGTCTACACCACGTTCCCATTCCGAGCGTTGGCGGTTTGATCGACCTGTCCAAGTGCATCTTGAATGTGTTTCACACGGATGCTTCCCCTCACCATTGCTTAGGCGAAAAGGAAGCAAGAGGAGGAGCCAAAAATCTGAACCCGACTATGTTTCTGATCTTGAGACACTGTCGCGGTGGTTGGTGTCAAGTCGGAAGTCACTGTCACCGTTCTATGGCTCACCGGTGTCTTCCTTTTTATCTTTTAGGTCATCGCCTTGACTCGTGGCTGATGTTGAATGGGCTAGGTTTGCCCTTTTTTATGGGGAAAAGAAAAACAAAAATAGAGTTGGCATAGCTCTTCTTCAACCAATCATGACTTGCATTAATTGAGGTTTCATGATTCTCTGTTAAATTTAGTTACCATTTTTCCATATAGGTAAAAGTATCATAAAAGCCTTTGTATTAGAAGTTAGATTGTATTTTATCTCATCTGCTTAAAAAATGAGCAAATTAGTCTTTATACGTTAAATCAAAAAACAAATTGGTCCTTTTTGTTATAAATTTTATTCCTTTGTATTGTTAAAAATTGACATGACTACAAATTAATTAGACAGTGACGCTTGGCGTGTCACATGTACCTCATTCAGATGTACAAAAATAAGTTTTTAACAGTAGAAATGAATAATTTTTTTAATAGAAGACCAATTTATTCTTTAGTTTAATGTATACTGATTAATTTACTCATTTTTTAATTAAAAACTAAAATATAATCTGATTCTTAATACAATATATTGATAATATTTTACCCACCATATATCAAACAGCCAATGATACGAAGCTAAGCAAAAATCCAAGATGGAGTAACTCCAAAATTTAGAGGGCAATTTACCAATAAAAGTTATTTTTTAAAAAAAATTACCGAAATGAGCCCGGTATTTTATTATTTACCGGAATGAGTCATTTTCCCCGAAATCGCGTCCACGTCAGCGCGATGTCAGGGTACGCGTCAGGAAATCGCGTCCACGTTAGCCCGAGATGCTGACGTGGAAGGAAATTGCACTCTCAAGGACGCGATTTCCTTCCACGTCAGCATCTCGCGCTGACGTGGACGCGAATTCGGCCTGCGCGTGAATAGTACCCAACGGTCAAAAAAATAAAATACCGGGCCCATTTCGATAAATTTTAAAAATATAGGGCTTTTTTGGTATTTTGAAAAAATAAATTTTGAATCTTTTTGTACTTGTATTTATTTTTTAATCAATTAACTCTTCAATATTACATCAATAGCAACAAGTACAAAAAAGATTCAAAATTGTTACCAACAAGATTTGAACCAAGGTACTAAGGGAAAAGAGCAAGTATCTTAACCAACTAAGCTAAACTAATTAATTCACATATTATAGAAATATTGTTATTATCTTAATTATATTACTTACGTTCTAACGATTTATCGGACTTATTATATACACGTGTCAAATCAGAAAAAATAATACAACAATTCTGTAAAAAAAATCGGTGTTTACTTCAAATAAATAAGGAAAATAATGATTTGAATGTTTCAAAATTCAATTTTAAACCAAAAAAATCAAAATTTAGAGGCAAAAAAAGATTTTTTTTGACGAAAACTACGGCAAACCGCCTTCGGCTGTTTGTCAGCGCGTAGATCTCAAAAAGTTATTCGAAATAAAAAAAATCGTCTCAATCGGACAACCGAGCCAAAAGTTATGACCTTTCAAAGTTTTCCAAGCTAAAAAACATAAACTGTTCATGCCACGTCAGCAAATCGCATCCTAGTAGGCGCTATTTGTGTCCAGGTAAGCAAAGCGCGCTGACGTGGACGCGATGTTCTGACACGTCCCCTGACATCGCGCTGACGTGGACGCGATTTCGGGGAAAATGGCCTATTCCGGTAAATAATAAAATACCGAGCCCATTTCGGTAAATTTTAAAACAATAGGGCTTTTTTTTTTTGTAATTTGCCCAAATTTAGATGATATCTAATAATGAAAAATCCTAATATATTTAATGATGGAATTTGAAATATGATGTTAACTATTCAATATCGTTTTGACAAATATTAAAACATATTTTATGGTCAAAAGTAAAGATCCTTTAATAAGAACTTTGATAAACGAAGTATAATTTAATAATTTAAACATGGGTATTTATATTTTTTATTAATTTGATTATTAATTTTCTAAAAGTTAAATTTGACTTTTTACTTTAATAAAAAGTAGAATTTGACCATCAACCATTTAAAAAGAGTTAAATTGTTGGCCTTTTTAAAGGAAATAACAACAAAAACATTAAAATTCTAGAAACTGCATCTCGAATGACAATCCACATGTACTTCATGCTATTTTTTTTGAGTTTTTATGAACTTTTTTATAATTTTTTTGAATTTTAAACATGTAACATCCCTGAAGTCCCCTGACACAGGAATAGGCTAATACAAAACCACACGTGTTAGAAGTTTTGAAATAAATAAAATAGAAATTATCAATGTTAAATAGGAAGATAGTTGGATACCAGAAGGAATTGAAGATACTTGTGTATTGAGAAAAATAAATCTGAAGTATTAACTAAATTTTAAGAAAGTGAAAAGTGTTGGGCTAAAAGTGAGAAAATTAAAAGTATAAAAGATTAAATTGAATTGAAAGTAAATAGACGAATGATTAGAGGTGTAATATACCAAGAAAGTGTCGTAAATGAAGGATGGAGAGAAAGTTCAAGGGCAAAATAGACATTTCATAAATTGATATTTATGAGAAAAACTCTCATAAATTATGGCACATTCTAAGCCCTTGGATTTTGATGAAAATTATGAATATGGTCCATTGGATGAAAATAATTATGTTCGGATTTTTATGATATATTTTAATATTTTAATTATATAATAGATTTTTATAAGAGAATATGATAGAGTTCTCTCCATCTTTCTTCTCTTCCAACGCCATCATCATTTTATGAAAGGAAAGTTTTCTTTCTTTTATAATTTGACCCTTTCCACCATTTTTAACAAAATCAAGCAAATCTTTCAAAATTTTCTATAGATTTTTAGTAAAATCAATAGAGAAACTTTATGACAAGTTTGGTTTCATGAGAAGAGAGAATATGTTCATCTTGGAGGAGAGAGAAAATATAAGAAAGGGTTTGAAGTAAAGAAGCAAGGTAAGAATGATGAGGTTTTGTCACGGATTTCCTATTAGTTTCATTCAAAGTGTGTGAAAATAATATTTTTTTTATAGAAAAGAGAAGGTACATAAAGCCTTAAATCAACATATTACATGTAGAAATTCCTAGTTTATCTTCTAAAAGAAACTTTCTAACAGAAAACATGGGAAAAGCAATGATTTCAAGTTCAGTCGCACTAGACGGACAAGTTCGTGCCAGCCAATCAGCCACCATATTACCTTCCATAGGGATGTACTGGAATTTAATAGCTTGGAAATAACTACACAACATCTTAACCTTTCGAGCAACATTCAAACTTATGTGTACGTGGTATGTTAATAAAGTGAAAGAGAAGAGAAGTGATTGTCAAAGGGTTGATGAAGGAAAGAGGTAGCAAAGGAGTGAGAGAAGGAAAGAGGAAATAAATCCAAGAATTTAAGTGTAAGTACTCCAAGAATTTTGTCTTACCCAATTAAATCTAAGTGTAGGATACATTTAAGTTGTTATAATGATTGTATGATTAAATTATTTGAGAATATGATTATATTTATTATGAAATTAAATAAGAAGTATTATTGAAATGAAATAAATTTCAATGATAAAGTGAATATATTAAGTGTAGTGGAATTTTGGTAAAAAAGGGACTAAATTGCAAGGTGTACAAAAGTTTTATATGTGAAATAAATAAATATGTTAGTGGACTTAAATGAAGTGTTTTATGGTAGTGAGTTAAAATTAAAGTCATATTGAAGTGGATTTATAGTGGTTATGAAATTTCATATTGCTAAAGACTAAATTATAAAATATTCAAAAGTGACTGTGTACTAAAATATTGTAATAAAATATTTAAATGAAGCGATATATGGAAATGAAATGTATTTTGAAGTGAGAATAAAGTGATTATTGAATTATATGTTAGCAAGGACTAAATTGAAAAGATTGTAAAGTTAAGTGTAGTGAAATTGATGTAAAGATGACTAGTTTGCAAAGAGTGTAAAAGTTAGAAGTGTGAAATAAAAATAATTGAATTGAGAGTTTAAACAAAGTGTTCATGATAGTGAATTTAATTCTAAGTGATATTAAAGTGATAATTTAATGAATATTTATTTTCATGAAAATAAGGACTAAATTGTTATGAGTGTAAAGTTTTATATGTTATTAATTGATAAGTGATAGTGATGAAAATGACAATATAAATGCCCAAGTAGACAAGATACGAACATGTTGGATATAGATTACATACAATTAGGAAACTTTCAGCGTGCATAGCGACAGTAACACTTCGATGCAAATCAGTGATAGTGGCACTTTGGTGCAACTTAATGATTGTGGCACTTCAGTGCAACATAGTGATTGTGGCTCTTCGAAGCATTTCAGTGATTCTGCGCTTCGGTGTATTTCAATGTTCTTTTTGTATATCTTGTAATACCCCTAACTCATATCCGTTGCCGGAATAGGGTTACAGAGCATTACTAGAGTTTACAGATCAAGCACAAACATTTCATATTATTTCTCATTCATATCAGAAATCAACCATAATCAATCATATTGTCCCTTATATGAGCCATCGATGCCCAAAATACACTTTAAAATCAAGTCGGGACTAAACCGGGAACTCAAGAAATTTTTCGCAAAACTTTAAAATTTTTCCAAGGTGCAGGGGACACACGCCCGTGTGGCCAGGTCGTGTGGCTCACATGGTTAAGAGACACGCCCGTGTCTCAGGCCGGGTGGGCATTCGAAATAGGGCACATGGCCGTGTTCCAGCCTGTGTCCAAATTAGGGTGCTCTCTGACTTGGGTCACACAGCCAAGCCACACGTCAGTGTGCTAGGCCGTGTGAACAATTTTGAGCATCTATTTTGAAAATTTTAAGATGTAGGGGACACACGGCCAAATCACACGCCCATGTGTTAGGCCGTGTGTCACACACACCCATGTGCTAGGTCATTTCCAAGGCCACATTTCTCACCCAAACTTGGCATCACCTAACCAAACATTTTTAGACATCAATAGACCATAATAAGGCATTCAACCAAACCAAAATTAAGCTTATTACTTAACATATTACCACAACCATTCAAGAATCTTTACTTACCAATTTTAGACCAACCATCAACATGTTTATAAATTAACCATCATTCAACTATACTAGCACACGTTAAACTTGATAAGGCCATTACTCACATCAAAACATGTTCATCACAAGCCATTCCAATGGCTAGTTACAACCAAAACATTTTCTTGCCAAAATTGGCTAATTGGCCTATACATGTCATTATAACAATAATGAGTTTGTTATATATATACTGAAACAAGCTGATGGATAGTGTGTGATATCTCCACCAATCTTCCAATCCAATGAGCTTTTGAAGTACTATAAAATAGAGGAAATAAAACAGAGTAAGCATTTAATGCTTAGTAAGTTCGTATAACGGGAAATTAACTTACCATTTATTTACATATAAGGTAAGCATACAAAAATACATCCAAAGCAAATTGGCTAATAGCCTAAACACATAACTTTACCAAACATGTTAGTCATCTATTTCACATGAATATCAAGAAACATGTATGAGCTCATCAAACATCAAATTCCCAAGTATTTCGAGTATATACAGATAATGATTCATTTCGAATTCATATATTTTCTCATGTCAGGATTTTGCCCGTTGAATCATTTAAAATATCGATGGATACACGGGTAGTACACACAAAGTGTATAAATCTATAATCCGTCAATTCATATTCGAGAATGCTCATACGAGCACATAACGGGAAGCTCATGTGAGCCATGTAACGGGAAGCTCCAGAGAGCCATTAATGGGAAGCCCTAGAGAGCCATTAATGGGAAGCTCATATGAGCCAATATCAAGAAAGTTCAAGAAAGCCAATATCGGGAAGCTTCAGAGAGCCAATTAATCGAGAAGCTCATGATAGAGCCTTTAATCGGGAAGCTCCGAAGAGCCATATATCGGGACGCTCATAAGAGCTACGGTGTGTCTACAACACATGTAAGATCACAACCAATCGGGATGCTCCGAAGAGCTATTAACGGGAAGCTCGCAAGAACCATATAACGGAAAGCTCACGAGAGCTAATAACGGGACGTATTTTTGAGTTGTGGTGTGTCCGCAACACATGCAGGACCACAACTAATTTGAGAACCCTGTATCCATCGAATTTCATTTATTCAAATGAGACTTAATATTTGTTGGACATTGTCAGATATGTGTCTGATTTTCATACATGTCAATTTCACAACACACATACATAACATTCAATTCAAACATATAGTTATACAATTTAGTTACACGAACTTAACTTGACAAGTGTTCGTGTACGCAAAATCTACTAATCCAACACCTTCTCTTTTCCTTAATCTAACTCCGTATTTGGTCTATCCGGATCTAATTGAGCCAAATAAGTTTGCTAGAGCTCAAGTTCTCATTAGGGTTTTTATGTTTTAATTTGGGAAAGATGATATAAAATGATGATATTTCTTATTTAATTAATTTATCATCTTTTATTATTTCATCTTTCCAATTTAGTCCTTTTCTTTATTTAATTTTCCTATAACGAATCATCATACTTATCTACTAACTCTTCTTAATGGTCTATTTTCCATATAAGGACCTCTGATTTTGAATTTCATAGCTATTTTAGCTACTAGAATTCAACTTTTGCATGTTATGCAATTTGGTCCTTTTATCAATTAAACATATAATCGGTAAAATTTTCTTAACGAAAATTTTATACGACATTTCTATCATAATGCAGACCTAATATTAAAATAATTTTCCTTTCGGTCTCGAATTTGTGGTCCCGAAATCATGTTCCAATTTCACTAAAAACGGACTGTTACATATCTTGCTTGTTCAATTGAGTTTACTATGGGGAAAACGAAAAGTGTTAAGTGAAATCAATAGTGAATTGGTAAGTGAAATATGGTAAGATTGCAAGTGAAAATAAACATTTAATGATTATTTAGCTAAATTCATTATGTTATATTTAAAGTATTGACATGTTAAATTTAATTAAGATAATGGTAAGTTTAAATTCTCGATGTACTTACTAAACTTTTACAAGCTTAATCATTCTTTTCTAACGCGTAGGTGAAAAATTAATTTGAAGCATTTAACGAGGATTCAATTTCAACACATCTCATCACATCTCAATGTCTAAAAGTGAATATAAAATATTTATTTTGGAATTAGTTATAACATGTACATAGGTATTGTTAGGATATTTATGAGTATCAGTGAAAGAAACTTAAATAAGCTTGAAGAATATGGTAGTGTAGGAAATTTTGTTTGGTTATGTCTTGAACATATGATGATATATATGTTACTTTGAGATGTTTTAAGGTTTAAATTAGTTGATGGATGTTTGGGAATGAATTGGATTGATCATAGCATGAAAATGAATGTTTTGGGCATGATTTAGGTCCCTTACAAAGAAGTATCGATACTTGTATAACTTGTATCGGTACAATTTCTCCAAAGAGCAAAAATGAACAGTGTCAGCAGTGTTGTACTGATACTTGGAGTAGTGAGTATTGATGATGTAACGACTCGATTTTCAGCGGTGTCTAAAAATGCAGTTTCAGGACCTCATTTTCGTAAACCAAGTTCGTAAATATTACATAGAAATATTTACGAAGTTAGTATGTTGATGAATTGAAATTTGATTTAGTAATTTAGCCGAATTTTTGACTAATTAAATTGAAAAAGTTTAATCGCTATAGATTTTTAATTAGAATAAGGCTTGGGGACTTAGATATCAATTATACAAAGGATTAAAATGACAAATAAACCCATTTTAAATGGATGATAGTGAGATGTGATGTTAATTGTCATTATTTTAAGTTAATTAAATATTAAAGCCTAATTAAGCATGATTAAGTTAATTAATCAAAATTAACCATAATATAAATAGGAAATGTTAGTGGAAAAAGATGGATCATCATCTTCTTCAACCTTTCTCATCGTCCACCATTGAAGAAAGCTTAAAAAAACCTAAGTTACATTCGACCTTAATTACAAGTAAGTCCTAGCCATTCCATGGATTAATTTGATCAATTGGTGAAATTTTAGTAAGTTGCCATTGTTGAGAATTGAATGATTTAAATGTGAAATTGATAGAAATTAAGCTTAGTTTAAGAAAATGACTAAATTATAAAGCTTAATTGTTAGTTTCATACATTAGGGACTGAATTGAATAAAATAAAAAATTATTATGAAATGTTGGTAGGAATAGAAAGTAGAAGGTGCCTAATGAGTAAATGTGAAATCGAATTTTAATCTGAAGTTTTAGATTGGAAGTTATGCTTGTCCCGATTTTAGGGACTAAATTGAATAAATTAAAAAATATGTATAAATTGATATTTGATTTTGAATTAACTGGAAATTGATTATGTGATGTGTTTTGTGAATGTACGTAGCTAAAGTCAACGCAGAACCTTTGAGAGGGAAAGGAAAAGTGAAAACGAGTAATCGAAAACTTTGGTTTTTAAATTTATGATTTATGGTCGTATTAATTGATTGCATTCTCATTATATCTACATTTGGGAATGTCAAGGTGTATATAGCAATAATATGACCTATTGGATTGAGTTGGAATGTGAATTGCTGAGAGTGAGGACTTAAATGAATAAAATGTAAAATAACATGAATTGCTTGAAAATGTATTGAATGTTATGAAATATATTTGATATGTTAATAGATTGGATTGTAATAGTGAATATGATTGATAAATGATATATGTATTAAATTGTAAATGGAATTGAACATTGATGTCCTATTAACTAGTCAGACTGAGTTAGATATAGTTGAAGAATTGGTTTGTGTACGTGTTATGTGCTTAATGCACCAAAATGCAGCTCGTGAAAATCAAATACTCATTAAAATTTTATACTCTTATTCAATATCATGACTTAATTCATTTAAAATGTCAAAATCGAAAACTTAACTAATAAAGCAACTAAATCTAACATACCAATTTTTTTTTTTTGATATTTTAGGTTTAGATTTTTTTTACAAACACCAAAATAAAGCTAACCTTTAAGTTGTAACCCAGCATGGGCTTTTATCTTCGCTGTTTAACTTCAAACATTACACTGCTTTTATGTTTCTGCCATGCAGCTCCACAAGATTTCTATTGCAATGCATAATAAGTATCATTCTTTAGCTGTTATGTGAAAGAAAAAAAAAAAACCTCAAACACCCACTGAAGAAATTGAAAGCAAAAGAACTGAATTTTTTGAGCAAACTTCAGTAGAAAGATGT
This sequence comes from Gossypium hirsutum, assembly GCF_007990345.1. NCBI lineage: Eukaryota > Viridiplantae > Streptophyta > Magnoliopsida > Malvales > Malvaceae > Gossypium > Gossypium hirsutum. The sequence continues at coordinate 6,941,179 of NC_053442.1, read as the reverse complement.
TTCCAACAAAGCCTTTGCAACGCAGCTCCGATGGCATAGTCCACCAGGTAATGTCAATGATGGTTCAAAACCGACCCTTCGATGCTCAACTCGCTTCTTCAACAATTTCAAATCCATGGACAACTGATTCAGTTTCAGATATCTTAAGATCCGTTCCCAAGTTCTTTTTTCAATCCCTTCGTTCCATTGGCCGTCAAAAAGGCTTCCGCCACCGTGCTCCTTTAAAGCAAAGAAACCTTAAACAAGAGAAATTTAAGATTTCCCATAATGTTCTTCTCCTTGGGCCTGCTGCTTATAGAGACCCCGAAAGGGTAGCTTTAGGACTATATAAAGCAATGGAATTCTATTTATGGGTGGAAAAGTTTTTCGGGTTTTCTCATAATGAGAAAACTTGTAAAGAAATGGCTTTTGTTTTGGCTAAAGGTAATAATTTGAAGGGTCTTTGGGATTTTCTAAAGGAAATGTCTAGGATTGATAATGGGAGTCTTGTTACTACTTCTTCTATCACCTGTTTGATTAAAGTCCTAGGAGAAGAAGGGTTAGTTAATGAAGCATTGGCTTGTTTTTTTAGAATGAAGCAATATCATTGCAAACCTGATGTTTTTGCATATAATATGATTATTCGTGCCCTTTGTAGAGTTGGGAATTTTAATAAAGCAAGGTTCTTGTTGGAACAAATGGAATTACCAGGTTTCAGATGTCCACCCGATGTGTATACATATACAATTTTGATAAGTTCTTATTGTAAGTTCAGTATGCAAACAGGATGTCGAAAGGCAATTCGAAGGAGGCTTTATGAGGCGAATCACTTGTTTCGTGAGATGTTGTTTAAGGGTTTTGTCCCTGATGTTGTGACTTATAATTGTTTGATTGATGGTTGTTGTAAGACGAATCGAATTGAAAGGGCTTTGGAACTTTTTGAAGATATGAATAAAAGGAATTGTGTTCCAAACCGGATCACCTATAATTCTTTCATTAGGTACTATTGTGCTGTTAATGAGATCGATAAAGGTATTGAGATGATGCGGAGGATGCAACGGATGAATCATGGCGTAGCAACAAATAGTTCGTATACTCCGATTATACATGCTCTGTGTGAAGCTGAAAGGGTGTTGGAGGCCAAGGGTTTTCTTTTTGAGTTGATCAGAGGGGGATCTATCCCAAGAGAGTATACATATAAGTTAGTTTGTGATGCACTGAATTCAGTAGGAGCAGCCAATTTGATCGACGACGAGATGCATAAAAGAATAAGAGATGGTATCGGCAGCAGATGTAGACAAGTTATGAAAGTGAAACATATAACAAGTCACATACGGACAACGAGGATGGTGGAGGAAGTTTAGCAATCAAGGAAAGCTATTTATGCTCAACCATGTAAAGCAAAGCAGACAAGAAGTCGGTCGATTGTTGGGGCACTCTGGTGGTAAGTATTACAGAGTGAATAACGAGGATGGTGGAGGAACTTTCTTTCCGCAGATTTTGAAGTTTCAAATTATCATTGGTTTTACTTACGGTCTTATTGTTGGAGAATAATGCTCTCATTGTTGCGGCTCAGGAACCTTTTTCACCTGCAAAACATTCATGCATTTTGGTTTTTCATATCAGTTTCTACTGAGTTCCCCTACTTCCAAGTTGTCCATCTATTGTATGGTCTTGTATACTACAAAATATTTGTGTACAAGAATTTGAACTAAGCATGTCAAAACCTTTGATGCTAATTATGGGCTGATGGCCAAGTTGAAATCACTTCAAATATTAGGATGTTTAGTTGGCTTCATCAAGACTGTCATTATTTCATATATCTTGTTGCTTGCACAAAAAGAAACTATACTTCAAGCCCCCAGTAAGAGATGAACACATTTGCCATTTTTGTTATCTCTATTTATTTTATTTTAATATTTATTTTTGTCCTTGTAACTTTATTTTTTATGGTCAGTTTTCTGCTTCATATGCATGTCCAAGAAAAGTGAAAGCACTGGTGACAACCGTGGAGGCCACTGCATGGTGGAAGTGTTGCTAATCCAGGGGCAACCATTACTGCAGTAGGTGTAAATGGTGGCACGACAGCTGGCCGTGCTTGTGGGGCAGGCGTTAACAATGGTGAGGGTGGCTGCAGTGGCTGCAGTGGCGACAGTGGTGGTGGCTATCACTAAGTATGCTACTGGTTTCCCAAGGGGAGGAAAAAACAATAGAAGTGCTGTTATGGGAATAGAAAGGTGTAAATGTTTCCTTTTTCTTGCTTTTCTCCATAGCTTTTTGATATTATGAATTCTAAATTTCAATGGAATTAAACTAAAAAAATTGTGGTTCTTTATATAAGTTGAATTATTGTTTATAGATTAGGTGAAATTACCAAAGATTCTGATAACTTTGCGGGCCACTAGTACTTGATTACCTGTATGTAAACTCTGTTTTCTTGATGTTCACTTTCACTGCCTTAAATTCCTCAAAGAAAATTTTCAGGCATAATTTGATCTAGGGCCTTATTTATTTCTGGCTTTACCTTTGATTTTCTTTCACTATATGTGCTTCTAGTTGTTCTTCACATATCAGGTGTAACCGCTTCAAGGTTATTCATTTTTCTGATTGGACCTCTGGATTTGGTAGTTATATTGGGTTTTGACTAAATAGAGGACAAACTCTCTCAACGCATTTGATCCACAAGACTTGAGCCATTGCTTAAGGGACATCTTACTACTGAAGACGTTTTGAACAAGTTATAGATGATGACAATATTTTTTTCATTTGGTCGGAAAAGTAACATATTTATTAATAAAAACACTAACATAGAGTTTGATACATAACTACCCTTTGAGCATCATCTAAATGAAAACGATGTAAACAGTCAGGAGGATTAGAATAGACAAAAACAAACTTAGAAACATAGAGTTCATCTAATGGAAACAACAAATGAAGGTTATTGCCCACACTCGCTAAAGTATCTGTACACACTTATTCCCTTCCCGCAATATATGTTTCCAGCAGCTAGAACTCATCGAATAAAAGAGCTTCTTGCACTCATCAACCAAATGAGATAACAAAATATTTCGATTAGTAGAAGACTGCATAAAGTAAAGCACAGGAGTAGCATCTGCTTCAATCTCACGGAGTGCCCAAAGCTCAACTTCTACACTGGCCGCTCTTCGTATATGGCGATAGGCATCGATCACCCAATTGCCATTGTGGTCTCGAATGAGAGCGTCGGCCCCTATTCTCCCCGGATTATCCAAAGAAGAACCATCCGCGTTTAGTTTGAACTATCCTAATCAGAGAGGCTTTCATAAGATAGGGACCAAATCTAAAAGCCCTCTATATTTTAGAGGGAGGGATAGAGCAGTGAATTCACAAGCATTAGAAAGTACAATTTGGACAAAACCTTCAAGTGACCCATTCTGATTAAAGATGATGAGAATATTTTGCAGCATATGAATTAGAATATACAAAATTATCTACTCTCTATATCAAAAGAAATTCCTTGGGCACCTGTCCAAATACATAAACAAACCTTTTTTATTTTTATTTTTTTAGATTATGTAAGAAGTATCAAATTATAGTTTTGGTCTTTATATTGTGCTCAAATTTTAAATTTAATTTTTATGCTGTAATTTTTGACATAATTTAGTACGTTATTGTTAATCTGAATTCTTCATTTGGATTAAAATGTTGATGTATACATACTTTTTATTTAAGATTATATAATAATGGTTAAATTTTAATTTTGGTCTCTATATTATGCTCAAATTTAAAATTTAATCTTTATATCTAATTTTTGACATAATTTGATACCTTAACTTTTATATTGTTATAGTTAGTCTAAATGTTTTATTTTGATTAAAATGTTGACCGGTGCCCAAATACACAACTTTTTTTGAGATTATATAACAATGGTCAAATTTCAAATTTGATCCCTATACTATCCTCAAATTTGAAATTTAATCTCTATACTTTAATTTTTTTACATAATTTGGTACCTCAATCTTTTTTTAATGTCACTAATTATTCTAAATACCTTATTTTGATTTGTGAATTTTTAAGAATTACCAACACCGTTAAAACTATCTGTTAAATTCAGGTCCGTTATAATATTTTTTTTATTACATGACTACCAAGTGTATATTTCTCAAAAATTCATCATATTAGAATAGTGAATTTAGCAGGTGAATTTAAATAATATTAATATAATTAAATTTAAATTTTTAAATTTTAAAAATAAAAAAAAACTAAATTCTTAAAAATAAAAAAATAGAGATTAAATTTTAAATGCACCAACCATTTAAATTTTATAATCTAAAAAAATCATACTAATGAATATGAAAGGAAGACATGTTTAATTATAAAAATAATATGGGCAAGGGGAATAGCAGCATGAGACGCACACACTTGTATATTACCAAATGGGCATTGCCGCCATGCTAACTAACCAGTTGTCCGATTCATGCAATCATACATAAAGCTACATTGGCTCCAAATGTAAAGCAGAAATATCCCATGCATGCCATTTTTGGGTCCTAATTTACTTTATTTTACTAATTTACGCCTCATCTGGTTTGTTAATTAAGCACATTGACAATGACTACGCAATTTTTTATTAATTAATTAATTAACAGAGATGAAGTGGCATGAACCTGTCCTCCTTTGTATAGATACATCATAACAATTGGCATGTCATGATATCACTAATAAAATTGAACAATTTTTTATTTGCATGTTATGTAAAGATAGTAACTGGCTAGTCAGCACCTCAAAAAAAAAACATGTATGCAAATATTGGATAAGTTGTACATATTGCACTATAAATGCAATGTTTCAGTTTCTTCAATATATGTGTCACTGTAACTATACAGTAATCAGTAAACTTAAAAAGAAAAAAGAGATATGGGAAGTTTGCATCAACAGCAAGGAGGCGATGTTGCAGTAATTCCTCAATCATGGGGTGGAGGAAGCAACCGCATAGCTGCTCTCAATGTGGAGCCCGACACCACCACCCCACAATCCTTCTCTGATAACAACAGCAAACGTTTCAATGATAAACATGATGGCCCCAATCATGATCAGGTTCCATTTCTTTATATATATAAAGAGAGAGAGAGGGAGAGGCTGTTTATTTGGTTTGTGATTGATGTTTCTATGGGATTATTTTTTAGAAACCTGGATGGAGAAAGTTTTTGTCATTTATAGGCCCTGGTTTCCTTGTTTCATTAGCTTATCTTGATCCTGGAAACTGTAAGCCATTTCCACTCTTTCTCCTTTGATTTTAATGTTTCCTTATTTGATCATAATCTAATTGACGTCATGTCACAGTGGAAACTGATTTACAAGCAGGAGCCAGCCATGGATATGAGGTAATACTTAAGTTCAAGATAAAGCCTTTATATTTATAATATTCTTAAATGCAACAACATGAAACCTTTGCAATCTTCAGCTGCTGTGGGTGGTTTTGATCGGATTAGTCTTTGCTCTCATAATCCAATCTCTTGCTGCAAATCTTGGAGTCAGCACTGGTAATTGATTATATACATATTTTATACTAATAATTAACAAAATCTCCATTTCTGATGTTATAATTTAGCTTTATTTAACTTTTCAGGCAAACACTTATCAGAATTGTGTAAGGCTGAGTACCCAAGAATGGTGAAATATTGCTTATGGATTCTAGCAGAGATTGCTGTCATAGCTGCTGATATACCTGAAGGTTTCTTGTTATTTAAGTCATCATTTACATCATGAGTAAATAGTTCAAAAACCAAGTACTGAAAACAAGATATATGATGCATTTATATATATGTGGCAGTGATTGGGACAGCCTTTGGATTGAATATACTGTTTAACATCCCAGTATGGGTTGGAGTTTTATTGACGGGTTTAAGCACTCTCCTCCTCCTTGGCCTGCAGAGATATGGGGTAATTAATTTGTGTTTGTATATGTAAATGTTAAATTAGAGAAGGTTAATATTTGCTAATGGTTTTGTTTTGTTGAATATGATGTATATAATGAAAAGGTGAGGAAGCTAGAAATGCTGATAGCAGTACTGGTGTTTGTAATGGCGGGATGTTTCTTTGGGGAAATGAGTTACGTAAAGCCACCAGCATCAGGTGTGGTTAAAGGCATGTTTGTTCCTAAACTTAATGGCCAAGGAGCCACCGGCGACGCCATTGCCCTCTTGGGTGCCCTTGTTATGCCGTAAGATGAACATTATAACATCAATCACTTTCTACTTCACTTTTAAAATTTTTATAAATATTTTGAATTTTGAAAATTATTTTAAATTATTTTGTAATTTTTGTTGAAAGAGAAATTAATTTGTTCATTTTCAAAATTGATAGGGACCAAAAGAGTATTTACACCAATTTGTTATTCGAATTATTCGAATTGCAAAATTCAACCCGACTTTAACTTGAAACTCAAATTTGTTATTTGAGTTGACTCGAATAACTCGATTCAATTAATTCGAAATTCAATTTTTTTTTTCAAATTGAATCTAATTTTGCTCGCCCTACATATATTGTTATATAATTTCTTTTGAAAATCTTGCGGATAGAAAGGTTCCTTAGAAGATTTTCATGTGCACTTCACATGAGCCACTAATAAACTCTCATAAAATCTTCGAAACCTTTATCACTGACTTTATAACAGCAGGACCAAATCTCATTATATCACATTTCAATAAAGCTCTTAATTAATTCTAACTACAAAAAATGGTGTGAATTACAGGCACAATCTCTTCCTTCACTCAGCTCTGGTGCTCAGCAGAAAAGTACCAAACTCTGTTCGAGGTGTTAATGTAAGCCAAAGTAAACAATATCATCATTGAAAGTTGAATGCTATAGTTCTAGTTTGTTAATGCATGCTAAGTTATGGTTGCTTTCATTGATTTGGTCAGGATGCTTGTAGATATTTTCTAATAGAGAGTGGCATCGCCTTGTTTGTGGCATTTTTAATCAACGTGGCGGTTGTCTCGGTATCCGCCGCGGTCTGCACAGCTGATAATATTTCCAGTGCTAACCAGAAACGTTGCAACGATCTTAATCTCAACTCAGCTTCTTTCCTTCTCCAGGTCCAAAATTACTAATTAAACATACTAAAACTTTTCATTAGCAAACCAAAATTGAAGGTAAGAAACTCTGTTTTGGCCAATATTGCAGAATGTGTTGGGGAAATCTAGCAAAGCCCTTTATGCCGTTGCACTTTTAGCATCAGGGCAAAGCTCTACCATTACAGGGACTTATGCAGGACAATTTATCATGCAGGTTTTGCAATTTAAACCCTTTTTTAAAAGTTGTGTTAATTAATCATTTATCTAATGACACTTAATTAACTTTATCATATGATGTTTGTTTCTTTTTAGGGTTTCTTGAATCTTAAAATGAAGAAATGGGTGAGGAATATAATGACTAGGTGTATTGCCATTACACCTAGTCTCGTTGTGTCCATCATTGGTGGATCTCAAGGGGCCGGTCGACTAATTATCATTGCATCGGTTAGAATATATCTAAGATCAATTTTTTTTAACAAAGCATATCGCAACCCCAAGGGATTCTAAATAACGGAATCGAATCCCAAACTTATTAAATTCTTGGTAAACCTGTTTATGGGCTGGGTCACCTGCTTAGGTTTAAATGTCTGTTCGAAAAATAGGAGGGTTTAGATAAAATACAAGGCCTGAAAAATGGATTTGGCTAAAATTTAAGGCCCGTTTTTTATATGGGTTTGGCCTTGAACAAGATTTTTTGACCTGACCCCGGCCTAGTCCAAATATTATGTTGTAAAATAATATTATATTAGTTATATACTATAAATAATAATTATATATATTTATATTTATATTAAATCACTAAGCTAATTATGATTAAACCCGTTGTCCATGACCTAAAAGAAACTTATTCAACTAAATAACTCAACCCAAAATATAAAATTCTAAAATTTATATTTAATATAATAAAATATTTATTATATTTGTTTGTGTTTTTTAATATAATACATTTATTATATTTATGATCGTACGTTTTTAATATAAATACTTTTTAATTTATTAGAAAACTTTTATTTTAAATTTTTTAATGCATTTAGTGTATTATATTTTTAAAAAATTTAATTTTATATAAAAATAATCTAAAAAATCAAATATGGACGGGCTGATTGGGCTCGAGTTTACTTTCCTTAAATCAGGTCGAGCTTAAGCAAAAAATAAACCTATTTTTCGAGCTGAGCCAAAAAAAAAGTCTAAATACCTTGAATAGGCCTAGCCCATGAGCACTTCTAATTCGATGATCGAAGAATTATTTTATCAATGAATATATTTTAAGCTAAAAATATTACTTGTAAATTTGGTAATGGATTTTGCAGATGATTCTTTCATTTGAGCTACCATTTGCTCTAATCCCACTCCTTAAATTTAGTAGCAGCTCAACCAAGATGGGACCTTACAAGAACTCCATAATTGTGAGTTATTTCTAGATAAAAGTATAATAGATGTTCCTGTATTAAAAATCAGATTGTATATTTTCATATTTATTAAAAAATAGGTAAATTAGTCTCTATATGTTAAATCATGGAGCAAACTTGTCATTTTGTTAAAGTTTCCATCCATTTTTACTATTAAAAACTAGTCCCTATACATTAGCATGAGTTACACATGACCATCCATGTGTTATTGTTTGGTTATTTCGATAACCATGCCAGTTTTTAATAGTAAAAATGGATAAAATTTTTAACATAAAGAGATCAGCTCTTTGATGAGTAAAATGCAATCTAACTCCTAATATAGGAGCCTTTAAGATACTTTTACTATTATTTCTCTCTTTAGTATCTTTTATTTTTTGCTTATTTATGTTCTTAGCTGATAATTATATTTTTATTGCATCGCAGATAATTGTGATTTCATGGATTTTAGGCATTGGAATCATTGGCATCAACGTGTACTATTTAATAACATCGTTTGTAGACTGGTTGATTCACAATGATGTACCAAAAGTAGGGAATGTATTCATTGGAATCATTGTGTTTCCTTTAATGGCGATTTACATTATTGCAGTCATCTATCTAACATTCAGAAAAGACATTGTTGTTACATATGTGGAGCCCCAAAAAGATGAAGCAGCAGATACCCAAGTTGTTTGATTTGAATGCAATGATATTGCCATATTAGGTAGTTTCGATCTCTCAATTCAAGCTTAAAAAAAATACTATTATGTTCGTTGAAGTTAAAATATGAATCTTGGGTTAGATTCCCTTCTTTTGTTTTTTTTTTCTAGGTTTGAAACTACCTTCATTTGTAACCTTTATGAGCTAAGATTTTATACTTGTCCAAAAACATGTCATAATGCTTTGTTATATTCTTGTTGTTTGTAGTTTAAGTTAATGAATAAAGATGAACTCTTCATCACTTGTTCCAAGTGTGTTTAGCAATAGAAACTATAAATTAATATGCACAATTAATGGTAGAAACCATAACAATTTTTTATTAAAATTGGACAATAAAAAGTTTGGTTTAACCTAAAATTAGGGAAATGGAGTGAGGTCGGAGTGAATATGGTCAAATCTATCGTCTTTCAATTGTTACTTGCTTTATTTTAAATTCTGTTTTGTTCGCTATGGATATTGAAGTTTGAATATTATTACTAATTTTTGTGAATATCAAATACATTCATAATCGTCTCATTTCGTTTTACCCTATCGTTTCACCCTATTTAGGGATGTCAAAATTTGAAAAGCCTGAGAAATTTTGAGTTAACTTGCCCGATTGATACAACTGGAACCGGTGCGAACCAACCACCATGAGTTAGACAATCATTTGAAAAGGAAGTAGTTATAGAGAACAAGCCTGAGTCGAATTCTAATTGGGAAAACATTGCTAAAGTTGAAGCTCTTTAACCCATCAATCCCTCCACAACTGTTGAAAAACTCATCTGGGATTGAGTTAAACAAGTTGCTGGAAAAGTCAAGCGATTGCAAAGCATCAATCTGGCAAAGCATGGGAAGGAAAGTGGAGTTAGACCAAACCCCGCCAAGGAAAGGGAAAGTATGGAGTTGTTGAGGGGGGAGTTGCATGTAACTCCTCTCCAATGGCAAAGGTTTGGCTCCATTCCAACATTCTAGGATGAAAATGGGGTGTCTAACTCAAGCTGCTTAGAAATAGTTGTAGCAGCCCAATTTCGCCCGGCCCAGGCAAACAAACCCAAAATAACCCAATTACAAACCCAAATCAGATGGCCCAATAAATACCCAAATCCCAACCCACCTAAATCAAACCCAATCAGCCCAAATCCTAAAAAAGAAACCTAATCCCCCTAACCCTAGCCTAGCGCCGCACGTCCCTAGCTCTGCCACTGCCGCACCGCACGTCCCCTCACCCACTTGCTCCATCAACGTCAATTACCTGCAACAAAGAAGAAAACACGCAAGCAGCAATAGCAGAGAAAAATAGAAGCAAAATCGGCTATAAAGAGGCCGAATATCATCTTTGTATAGTCTCTTCCGATTTTTGTAAAAAACAAAAAAAACCACATTAACAGAAAGAAATAAAAGGAAAAAATAGATTCAAGGTTATTTTTTTATCAGATTTGCATTTCTTTTTATTTTTTTATTATTTTCTTTATTTTGTATATTAAATAAAAAAGGAAAAGGAAAGAGGCCGCACCTACTCGCCTGTGGCTCCGTCGTCGGAGGACCTCTTACCGTTGCCGGAATCAGTTTCTAGGGAGGGATCTAAAGCCCTCGGTCCTTCGAGTTGTTGGCCGAGCTTTGGTGCGCTACGATGGGAGGGCCGAGTAGCCCATTTCCCTTGCCGTCGGCCTAGGGCCACGATGGCGGTGCGCCGGAGGCCGAAAAGGCTTTAATGGCCGGAGTTTTGATAGAAGGGAGGGGAGGGGTCGTCGTTCTTTTTAAAAGGAAGCAGAGGGGAAAATTTTTTTTTTGAAATTTTTTTGTTTCTCTTCAACTGAAAAATGAATTTTTTGTAAAAAAAAATTAGTTTTAATGTGTTAACAAAACGGCGCCGTTTTAACCTTAGGGGTCAGGTGCCAAAACGACGCCGTTTTGGCCCTGACCCGCGCGCGCGACCCGACCCGCGTCTCAGGATCCGCGTGTTTTGATGATTGGGTTATTTACCCATTTGGCCCTTCCGCCCTTTTGGGGTGTTTCAATCTAGTCCTATTTACATTTTTAGATTTTATAATTTTTGCCCAAATTATTTTTAGCGTTTTTGATTTAGTCTTGCACTCATAGAATGGACACGTGTCCTAATAATTGGGATATTTTCCGTTTTGGCCCTCCGTCCTTTCGCGTGAGTCACATTTTGGTCCTCTTCGTCCTTTTTATTCCAAATTCGCCCAGTATTTTTATTTTATTTTATTTCGATTTAGCCCTTTTTTTTTGTCGCTTTATTATTTTGTTTATTTTATTATTATTATTATTAATATTATTTACTATTATTATCTTTACTATTATTGTTAGTATTATTACTACTATTATTATTACTATCATTATATTTATACATATATTTACTTATATAAATCTTAGATAATAGGTGATATATTATATTATTATAAAATTGCGTATATACGTACATGTATATGTATTCTTTTAACTTATTTAATATATACATACAAAATCATATTTTCGTATATTTTATAATTTGTATATACATATACTTATATCTATATTTTCTAATTCTTATAAATATATTTATATGTACATACTTATATTTTTTATATACTTTCTAATTCGTATATACCTATTTACATCTATATTTTTAATATATTTTAAACATATATATAAATATCACTATTTACTTTTTTATTTTATTTTTATTATTATTTTCAAATTTTGATGTATACTTACATATATATATCTTTACATTTTTATAATTTTATTCATTTATTTATTTACATTTTCATTATTATTTTGAACGAGTGCTTTAATTTTATTTGCTTGTATACATTGCTATTTCGTATGTTATTGGTCTGTACCTTTTATTTATCTTATTTTCGTTGCTATTACTTGCATTGTTTTTACATCATCGTATTCATATTTATTTAGTTACGCATATTAACATCGTATCTTATTTTTACTATTTCGTGAATAAAATATTTCATTCAATGTATGAATTATAACTTTTTGAGTAAACAAAATTTCGTGTTTAGATTTAAGAAAGTCGTACCCTAACTTACTGGGTTTCGACTTTCACAATAAATCTAAAGACACGAATCTTTTTAAACTCAAATTTTAAATGATCTCGGGATTAAAAAATCGCGTCCTAACTTACTGGTCGTGATCTCATTTTCAAATCCGAGATGGCTAAACCTATCTTTTAAATAAGCATTTTTATTCGCGTATCGAGAATTCGAGACATTGTATCCTAACTTACTGGATATGATGTCTTTTCTCGATTAACGTGAAATATGCCACTTTTTCCAAGATTTTCAACTTTTTAATACAAGGATCATATTTTTAAAATTCTTTTAAATTCTCAATTTTCGACATTAAGACATTAAGTAATCAACTAGGTACCAATTTTGGGCGTATCGAGGGTGCTAATCCTTCCTCGTGCGTAACCAACTCCCGAACCCGTTTTCTAAATTTCGTGGACCAAAACCGTTGTTTTAACAAAATCAAACCGTTTGTTAAAAACAACCATTTTTCAAGGTAATCCAATCACACCTCATAAAAAAGGGATTGGTGGCGACTCCCTATTTTTGTTTTCATTTCCAAAATCCAAATTGACCCCGTTTTTCATCCAAAAAAATGGTGTCAACAATAGTGATCATCGTCTTCCTCTGGTTTGAAGCTAGCTGAGAAGGAAACTCCTAATTTTAGATGTATGGGAAGCTCTGTGTTTTTGCTATTATTTTAATTTAAAATTTAATTATTTGCTTTTATTTAAAAGTTTTAATAAAAAATAAATCAATTAAAATAAAAAGAAAAAAATAAAGTAAAAATAATTGAAAATATAAGTTGACAAAACAAGTGGTTGGGTGCAATGATAAGACATATTGCACTTTTAAAGGGAGAATGTAGGTTCACATATTGGAGACAACATAGTTGAGAGGGGCAACCCCGAACCCTGAACATGGACGGTAAAATGGATATGTATAATATCAAAAAAATTATTTACATAAAAGAACATTAAAAAAAAGGAATTCCAGTTTCTTAAAAAGACAATAAAATCTCATAATTTATAATCAACTCATTCAAATTTTTTGAAGGACAAATTTTCACATTTAAATTATGTGTTAGAGGCACTAAAACCTCATCCCATCCATCTAGAAATCTTAGTTCAAGCCCTTTGCTATTGGGTAAAAGATGCTTCTTCTTTGCATTTGTTATTGTTCTCTCTCTAATTTGAAGAGTTTTATTACTTCAAAGAAATCTATTTCAATTTTTAATCTAAGATTATTCTTGTTTCCATATAATTTTCATGCATGTGAATACGAATTCATTTTCCTTTTTCTATATAATCAATCTTCTCATTTATGATCAACATCTTCCGAAGTCTTTCTTGAACGGATTTTTCTTTCTATAGAAAAATAAATTATCTTGTCGAAATCTTTTATAATGATTTTCAGAACAACATATGGTTGTTCAAAGACTCTTTCATACATTTGATTAGGTATCAAGGAAAGTCAGAGGATATGCCTCTTCATATCAATAAGTGGAAATATTACTTTGTCGATTTATGACAATATTATTTATACCTATGGTCTCAATATAAATCAATTATCTAAGAGGCTCAAAGAACATTTAATTGTTCATTGTGAGGAACTAATTTTAGTGCAATTACTTGGTAAATAAATTGTTCTTGATGTTTGTTTGCAACTTGGTAAGTGAGTTAAACTTAAGTCACATATTGTACTATAGATTGATAATGGATTACTCGCTAGTAAAGATATCATGAACATACGAAAGTCTTCTAAATTGTGTAACGAATTTTTATGTCTGACCATATTGTTACTCTTTCGATTGTTATTTTAATTACAAATAGATAAATTAAAAAAATTATGATTTTGGTTGTTTGAATTAAATTTGGAATTATATAATAAGAAACATTAATCAATCATAATATAATTGCAATTAATTTATGTTTAATATGCTAGTTTATTTTTTTAATCATAGTATTCTCAATTTCATTTATAATTTTAAGAATTTATTTAAGAAATTAAGTATTACAATCATCAACGTTTTTCCCCTTTCACATGCATACACTTGTAGTCTCAACATACATACATATGAATACATAAAAAAAAAGCACTACTAATATTTAGCATCTTTTGTAATTGAAACACTGTCCAATGTGATCCCCAGAGGATCCCCATATTCTTCTTCCACTAAAACTAACTGGTTTTCTTCAGGTTTCAAAAAAGATCGAGGTATATTGTACCTGAAAAAAGAAAACTAAAAACATAATTCGAATCTTGAGTTAACTCAATCGGTTCATGTTTCTATTAAGACAGAAACTTTTAGTACCATGTTTGTGAAGGTCTTTGTTGTGGTGTATGAATTGAGACCCAATATCGTCCAATGCTTTTGCCATTCACCCACACTTCACCCTTTCCCATTGAGCCAAGGTTCAATGCTAGTGGATCATTTCCACCAGGTGCATCAAACACAGTCTGCAAATAAAAAAAAAAATGAAAGTATCATGAAAGTTTTTGCATTAAGAGTTAGATTGTATTTTTTTCCTCTACTCAAAAAGTAGGCAAATTAGTTACTATAAGTTAGATTAAAGAGCAAATTTGTCATTTCTTTTTTAAATTTCATACCTTTATACTATTAAAAACTGATGTGACTGACAAAACAATTAAACAGTGACATGCTGTACGTGTACCTCCTGTTGACGTGCAGGACCAGTTTTTAACAGTAAAAATGAATAAAATTTTTAATAAAATGATTAATTTACTTTTTACTCTAATGTATAGGGATTAATTTGTCCAACTTTTTGAGTATAAGGGCTAAAATGCTCTCTAACTTCTAGTATAGGGGCATCCATGATATATTTACCAAAAAAATAACAAGGAAATTGATGACATCATAAATATGGTTAAACCCCATTTGAATAACTTCATTAGTTAATTACCTTATACCAAATTAGCCGACTATGTCTGCCTTGGAACCTACTCCATTCAACTTTATTCCTTCCATTATCAGTAAATATGCTTAAATTTTCTCCTAATAACCCAATCTTCTTCAACAAAAAAACTTTCATCAAAACTTATGTAGTAACAAACAGGTAACATCATGGAGAAAAATGTAATTAAATTACCTGATATCCCCATTGATAGTTATTGAGGTATCTGTTTTGAATCCTAACACTTCGTATGCCTGCAGTTTTACGTTCAAGATATGCTCCCGAATTCTATACACCACGATCCATTTAGGTGATTATTGATCATCAAACTTAACCGAAACTTTGAGTTTTTAGAGATTTGGGATTTAAAGTACCGGAAATCCAACCATTACACTAAGTAAGGTGATGTGATTTGTTCCATTTTTCAACTCAATAGGATTCTCCAATGCAAAGTTGTGTTTCCCGCCGTGTGCGTATCCTAGACACCGAATAATATGAATGGTTTTCGGGTTTAAATGTTCAAATCTTCAGCTAAAACCGTGAAAAAGGAGGTTAAAAAGATGGATGTGGTTCACCTTTGTATGCTCCGTTGACGAATGCATGTACAACATGAGCGTTGGATACTACAGAAAGTTCGGCTTCAGCATCGGATTCATGTTGAAAGCTGCATTTTTCGGGGATCAACTGCGGTTCAAAACAAACAGTTTGTGATCGAAGCTTACCTGACAGTGTACCAAAGGTAATCCGATGTATCTTTCGTGGTACTCATATGATCTAACAATGCATTAGCTTTCAACAAAGTATTCGAAAAGATCGGGATAGGCTCATTGAACTCTTCCCATCTCTCCATTGAATCAAACTTGTATTTCACTGTCCTTGACCTTGTATTGTACTGTGTGCTTACCTGTTAATATAAGCAAAGCTTGAACTATGATAGTATGATTTGTTTCTTGTAATGAAAGAAACCGAAGACCGTGAATCTCGAGTCTTACTTTCGCAGTATTAAAGGCTACGTTCTTGCAGTCGGGAAGGATGCTTATCGACATTGAAGGCAACTCGAATGAAATATTCTGGAAACGAACTCTAGCATTTGAGGTATTATCATTGTTCACCAGAAATGCAGCACATTTCCCTGATTTTCCTTTGAATACATAAGCCTTTAACATAACAGATGAAACAATGTTTCAATTCAATGCATATACATACATACATATGTGTATATATATATATATATGTAATACACTATGAAATGTACTTACAATTTGAAGATGACCCAAAGAGGAAGTTTCATAAGATCCAGCAAGGAGAGGAACTTTGCATAATTTTATTGCAGCATGCAATTCCTTAAGGTGACCCCATAAAGGTTGCCTAATTAAACCTGAAATACTAATTTAGTTTGAAGCTGAAAATTATGGGTTAAATAAATAGAGGTTAAATTATGCTCTAAGTCCCTATACTCTTTATACATTTGAAATTTAGTCCCTCTGTTTTTCAAATTTAAAAATGTAAATATAATTGTAAACACCGTTTTTTCTGTCAAATTCATGTTCATTACAACATTATTTTTTGTTATATGGCTACAAAATAAATGTTTTTTTTTTAATTTCAAAATGTCACTGAAAATTTTAAAGTGACACTAACACTTGGACCTAAATTTTTTAATCTAAAAAATATAATGACT
The DNA here is from genome assembly GCF_007990345.1 of Gossypium hirsutum. NCBI lineage: Eukaryota > Viridiplantae > Streptophyta > Magnoliopsida > Malvales > Malvaceae > Gossypium > Gossypium hirsutum. Next base: position 6,924,436 of record NC_053442.1, on the reverse strand, counting down.
AAATTCTTAAAATTAAAAATAAAGAAATTAAATTATAAATTACAAAATATAGAAACTTCAAAGTATATTTTAACTTAAATGAAAATTTAAATTGGAAGCATACCATATTCATCAAGAGGGGCTTGATCGTAGTAACTTGTAATTACATTTGCAGCAGCTGTTCTTCCAAAATTGGTTCCTCCATGATACTGTTTAAACAGTAACAAATATTATTGGAAAGATTGTGACATTTGGCATTAAGCATATATTATTGGGACAGCTATCAACAGAAGACTTGAGAAATGTAAAAATCTTATGAAAATATTTAAAAATTAATTATAAAATGTAAAAATCAATTTAAAAAGATTAAAAGAAATGTGGTTACCATGTAGTAATTTACATAAGTTCCATTTTTGGCAACGAACAATGCAACATGGAAAGCAATATCTGCGGCAGACCTTATGAACGGCTCCTCACCATACCTTTGCACGCTGAAACCGAAAATCTAAAAAAAGTTACTTGGTAATGATTGAGTATTAACTCGATTGACATCGATATTGTTGTTAATATGGGAGGACGTGAGTTCAAATATGTTGAAACACATTATCCTATTATTTAAGAGTTAAGGAGAAGCTATAAGTAATTCTAGGTATTGTATCAAAAAGATTAGTTGATATTTCTTCGTGATTAATATATTAAATAAACCCTTAAAACTTTTATTCGAGTATATCTTCTATATATTAATCACAATTTAAGTTGAATTGTTTTTGACCCAATTTAATCAGATCTCTAACTTATGAATTGTTTTATTTATTTCTTAAAACTTTTAAGTGCAAACTTATTTTTTTTCAAATTAATTTTAGTTTTTTTTCTATGGTGAAAAAAAATTATGGTTTTATAGAAAATTGCATGGGTTTTTATAGGAAAATCATTTTACCTTTTCAATTCTTTTAACTTTTTTTTTTGTTTTTTTAGAATTAATTTTTAGTTTTATTTCCTATAAGAGGGGGAAATATAAGTTTTTATCGAGAATTGAGTTATAAGGAAAAATTTAAGTTTCATTTCTGCAACTAAATAACTCGATTTTCTGTAAAAACTCAAGTTTTTTAAAAAAAATAAAATTAATTTTTAAAAAGTAAGTGAGTGATGATAATGAAAATTTATTAAAGTTGGGTGACTAAAATAAAAATAATTGTTAACGGCAATGCCCAATTTTTTTTAAAATAAAAACTTAAAAAAATTAGATGACCAACCATGTAATTTACCTATAAAATAAGTATCCATTCTTTAATTCAGAAAATGGTCTAATTAAAACTTTCAATTGTAAAGGAAAAGTTCAAATTATATATACTATTTAAATTTCTGATTGAGTTAGTCTCACAAGTCAATCAAACACCAATTCGATTCGAGAAATTATTAAAGTGTCTTTTCATATTTAAAATAGGGTAAACTACAATAGAAGTCAACAGATTATTTTTTTTTTGTCCCCAATTATGAAAAGTTATAAATAATCATCCAACTATTCAATTTTGTCTTTTTTGAACGCTAGTGACAAAATTAAATAGTTGAACGATCATTTTATAATATTTCATTATTGGGTGATAAAAAATCATAATTGGGTGATTAATAATTTAGTTTATCATTTAAAATAAGTTATATTGTTACAATGATACTTTTTTCTTATTATTTCTTAATAAACCAGTAAACATCTTACATGTTGCGAGATTTAAACTCATGTCACCACCAACATTTACAGAACTTTGCCTTTACTATTTCAACTAAAATTTTATTTTAATATATTTTATACATTTTAATATTATCAGACAAACATTTTCAACCATATTGTTTATTTATATTGATAATATTGTTGATCGAGTTACTGTCACATATCAACTTGAGACCAACTTAAGATTGATAAGATAATTTTTTTTCTTTTAAATAATTTAACACTTTACCTATGATTCAATTGTTAAATAAACCTTTTATAAATACATTAATATTAAATTTTTCTTTCGCCAACATGATGATATTTTTTTATAACATGGTAAATAATACTACCTAACATGATAATATTTTAATGCTCTATAGAAAAAATGGTAATACGAGCTTAAATGTAATTGGAGTTCATTTAATATTCTTAATCACATGTATTTAGTTATTTAAATATTATATATATATAAATCATATTAGTAGATTCTTAAAATCTAAAAAAAAAATCCTTAAAATTCTGAAAAAAGAAAAAAACGTACAAACTTGTCCAGTTTTCAGTCCACAAGGATGGCTTATTGGGAGAGTTGGGACCTTCGAATTTTACTCCACACTCAAAGCCATTGCATGTGTTTATCTGCAAATCCCAAATATTAGTGTCAAACTGAAAACAGATGAAACCATATTATTATTTCTCTTTTTGATAGATGGGCGAGTAATCATTGCATATTGGTTGAGGATCGATGCTACTAATGGTGATAATGGCTATTCCTTCTCTGTTGCTGTTTCTTGCCCACCAAGTATTTGTAGGAATTACAATCAATGAAAACATTAGGAAAAAGAAGAGGAAGAAACAAATACCACAGGGTCAGGAGCGTCTTGCTGGCTGCACATTATCCAGGGCACCCCTGTTTGAAGTCCCACAGCCAAGCCTGCAGCCCACTGAACATAACGTGATCCTTTCCCATTGAAAGCTGATTCTATCCTTTGATACTCATTCTCTATCTGAAATTTGTGCATAAATCTTCTCAGATCAACCAAAATTCCAAAACTAAACTTTGGGTTTTCTTTCTCAATCCCAAAAAATCAAACCTGTGATAATATGATTGGCCCTTCTTGTGAAGCATATAGTTTCTCTGATTTCATCATGTTTACCACTTTTCTCACCCATTTTTGCATATGAAACTGTTATTAAAGAGACAATTTTTCATTTTTGTTAGGTTGCTTTAATCTTTTAAATTATTTGTATCTCAAGTTTGGTTTGCACTTTTACCTTGAATGGTCCATTATCGGATCGAAAAACAATCCCAGGGACATCGTGCAACCAAAATGGCAGTCCCCTGCACCCATCAACAATCAGTTGCACCCATCAACAATCAGTTTTAGCATAAAATGCCGATGAAGAAGAAATGAATGAATAGCAATGGCAATGGTTATTACCCGTAAGTCCATTCACTTTCAATGAAAGGTCCAATTCTAAGGCAAACATATAAGCCATGAGCTTGAACTTCTCTTATGAACCTTACTATATCACGGCTTCCACTAAAATCGTACTGAAAAATTGTTGAATTTCAAAGCTTGAATTAAATCAAAATTAACTTTTTCATGAGTGAGAATCTCGCTCAATCCCTTAGGCTCACCCAAAATTTGAAAAATTGGACAAAAATATTTAGGCTAGCCTTGGGTAGTTTGGAAGTGCATCCGCCCAGAGCTCAGAGTTGTAAGGGGCCAAATCGTTTCATTATAAGTAGGAAAAGAAAAAAAAGAAAACAAAATAAAAGGGGCCTTAATTTTTTTTAGTTTATTACTAGCATATGTTTTTATTTTATTGTATTGCATTTTATATTTTTTTAAAAGGGCCCCAATTTATTATTTTGGCTAAGACTCAAAAATATCAAGAACGAATTTAAAAATATTAGAATGGACTTGAGTAAAAAGATAAATTTATTTAAAATATTGGTTGGATTTGGGCTCAATCATTCAAAGCTCGAACTTGACCCATTTTCTAGATTTGTAATCTATTATATTATATTATATTATATTATTTTCATATACTATATAATTTATAACACATAAATGATAAATCTATAGTAATATATAATACTATAATGCAAAAATATTAAAAAATGTTAAGTTACTTATCATATATAAAATTATTAAGTATTGAATTAAAAAATATATATAAATATTTTTAAAAAAAATTAAAAATAACATGGGTGAGATTAAAATGTACTTAAGTTAACAATTTAAAAAAATGAGTGAATTTAAATAAAATTTTAAGTTTATATTTTAGATCAAATCGAATTTAAACAAACATAAAACGTATTAAGATTATACCTAAATCCAACTCCATCCATCAATACGTCTAAAGCAAAATTAGCCTCACCTGTCCTTGTTGGGGTTCGTGGAGGTTCCAAAAGACATAAGTTTGAATCACATCTATCCCTCCTTGTTTTGCTTTGGATATAAGTGATGGCCACATCTGTAATTAATGGTTATTTTGGAACAATCCCCATTGGTTAATATTCTAAACAAGCCCTTAAACTTTACCGCCTTATTTAGATAAAGTCTTGTATTTTAATTACACTCAAAATAAGCCCTTAAACTTTATTTGGCACCAAATAAGTTCTTAGACTTTTATTGAAGAATAATTTTTCTTTATCTATTAATCGTGCCTCAACCTATTCAATTTCAATGTCTATAGTTTATTAAAATATAAAATTCCAAATATTGAAAGCATTTAGCAAGATTTTTGTACAATAAAAATAAAAATAAAAATATAAAATTTATTGATATATTAGACCAATGGGTGTAAAGGTCAAGGGACGATCATTCTAGTCCAGAAGTAGAGAAGAATAAGATCCCCTAAAAATGGAGGTTTTTCCCCCTCCCCTCGAGGGTCTTTGGAATTGAATTTTTAGGAGGGTTTTCTGAATCGATTTGTAGATCGAATTTTGGGTCGTGTTATTTTTTCTATCATTGTATAACAAATACATATAAAAGTAATGTGTCTTAAATTTTATATAAATATAATTATACATGATTTTAACATAAAAATTTAATATAAATTTAGCCATATACTTTAATTTTCATTTAAATTAGCATTTATTTCAAATGAATATTGTTTTATATTAAGACTTTTATTTGGATATAAATCAAAGCTTCATACACGAGAAATGAAAATTGAATAATCACATTTTTATTATTATAATATTACACTTTTTTTTTTGAAAAGAAAGTGTACTTTATTTGATATTTTGATAGAAAGGTGGTGGAGTTTCTTAACTACACAAACTCGGTTAAAAGACGTTATGTGTTTCATTTATGTATTTTTTTATAATTTTTTTAAATATCAATTAGTGATACTTGTTACGATATTAACTTAGTTTGTAGAATTAAAAAATTTTATTCCATAAAGCAGTTTTACGTTTTTTTATAATTTTATATAATTAATATTTTGATGATTTAAGCGTTGAATTCATCAGTATAATTGTACTTATTATGCATATACATTTTCGAACTAGTTTGATATCTCTAAAATATTGATCTAAAATATTATATATACATATAAATATTTATCAATCAAAAAATTTTAATTTACGTCAAATTTAATATACGATCTATATAAATAAAATACGATGATTCAATTGTTAGAATATTAATTATAAAAAAAATATATTCTCTTTTCCTAAAAGCAAACGTTTATCTTTCAGTTTTAGGTTTGGAATATTATTATTAATTATAATTGGAATATTCTTATTACAACCCAAAATGAAATGGACTGACAGAAATTAAAGTACATGTGTACCTATTTGGATGAGGTTTGTTTGTAGAATTTGTCTTATATACCCCCCAAAAAAGGAAGAAACAAAAAAATGTATATAATTATATAAAAAAGAAAAATGGCAATGTTTCAATTTTGGTCCCCCTTTTTTCACCTTAAAATGGTAAAATGTTAAGTTTGGTCCTTATGCTATACTCAAATTTAAGATTATATAACAATGGTTAAATTTCAATTTTGATCTCTATGCTACACTCAAATTTAAGATTTAGTCTATGTACTTGAACTTTTTTGACAAAATTTGGTACCTTAACTTTTACAATATCATTGATTAGTCCAAACACTTTATTTTGATTAAAATGCACATGTAACTTTTAAGAGTTGTAAACACGGTTAAAATTATTTGTTAAATTTAAATATAAGAGAATTTAACGGTGTTAACAATTGGGTTGGGATTTTTAAATTTGAAAAATAGAGAGACTAAATTCCTGAAAATAAAAGTATAAAAAGTAAATATTTTAATCTTCAAACATTCACTCTATAATTTAGCTCCGAAAATAATCAACCAGCGTGAAGCATGATAGAAACCATACTAGTAATATTCGTTTTTGTTGCGATTCGATTTTAAATTGTTTTAAATTTAAAAAAAATAAAAAAATTGAATTTTAATAAATTTAGATGAAGTTTATATATGTATATACCTGAGGAGTGCTACGAGGATAGTGAATAGAACCGGAGAAAAGAAGCAAATGTTGGCCGTCGATCATCAAGGATCTTCCATCGAATGTTACAGGTTTGCTATAACCATAACTGTTGCCAAAACCAGCAGTAGCTAAAACAATAAAAGTAATGAACTCTAACATCTCTTCTAAATTTTTTGCGCTTCTTTTGCTTTCTGTCTTAACTTGTATATATAAGGCATAATATTTTTTTTTAGCCCTTTAACTTTATAAAAATATTATTTTAGTATTTATTTAATTTTTCGTCTTTTTAAACTTTTAAACTCCTGTTTTTATCAAATCACTCTAAAAAAAAAGAAAAAATTATCATTTTTTAAATTTGTTGATGTGGCATGTACATGGATTGTCATTTAATTATTTAATTAATTTTTAAAAATATTAAAGAATAATTTCTTTTTCATTTTTATACTTTTTTTAATAATCTTAATTTTTTTGAATTTTTAAAAATTTTAAAAATTAGTTAAATGATGAAATGCCATCTACATGGAAATTTATGTGTATGCCACATCTGAAAAGTTAAAACGAAGTTAATTTTTCCATTCAGTATGAGGTGATTTCACAAAAATACAAGCTTAAGAACTTAAAAAACGAAAAATTAAATGAAAGATTAAAATAACAAATTTTTTTATAAAGTTAAAAGAGTAAATAAATTATTATGGTTATATATAAATATATAAACCTTTGGAGGATTTTATGGAGAAAGAAATTTGACAATATTTAATTATATGGGAAAATTTTATTTTTGATAAGTGTGCACGAAACTATCTTCTGGAAGTACGTATATTATGTTGTTTAATGGTGAATGGCAGAGAAGAACATGACAGAATTATTTGGCCAACAGAGACCTAATGGTAAATACTCAAGTGAAATCAGGGTATCATATTTTGAAAGAAAGTATGGATACTAGAGTTGTAGAGACTGCATCATCTTCTCGAAACATTGATAGGAATGGTTTGGCTACAAATGAAAATTTGTGGAAGAGAAAAATAAAGGTTGAACCTATTTGTCAAATCTGTAATCTAGATGTAGAAACTGTTTGTTATATACCAATAATAATCAACTTGGAACTCGGATAAGATTCGGGTTGTCTATCCTGACCCTACCGGGCCTCACCAAATGGATATGTGTGAGGCATACAGCGAAAGGGCAGCCAATGGAGCTTGTGATCCCAGCTCGCATATACTCAAAGAGTTCGCATGTAGGGGACTGCGAGGTCTAGTAAGCGACTCAGAACGGTACACGTGTTCAACATGCCCAAAGCCTACTCAGAATGTCAATCCTATGAATAGTGGGGTCAAGTCCATGAGTAATAAAGTCAAGTCATAAGCAGTGATAATATGTATAAATATTTGAGTCAATGATTAACTATAAATTAAATACAATTGATAATTTTTAGTCACTAATATAATTTATTTATGAGAAAAATATAATATCGGTAATGACAATATATTGCAAAGAAAAAGAAATAAAAAAATAAAGAACACACAGATTTTATGTGGAAACCCTTTCAGGAAAAAACCAGGGGCAGAGGAGAAGAAAATTCATTATGTCGAATTCGAATTAATTACAAGAAGAGTAAACTATGCCTATTTATAGGCTTGTAAACCTTATTCTAATAGGAGTGAAACTCCTTATTCAAATAATATCAAATAGATGAAGTTTAATAAAGTTTAAAAAACATTATTCTAAAATAAAATAAAAGAAATATAATTCTATAAGGATTTTACTTTTATTTTATTTTACCACAGTATTTTATTTAAATAAGGATTTGGGTCACTTAATTCTAACAATCTCCACCTTGACACGAATTCTTAATGAACAAGTTCTTCATCGCGAACTCTCAACGAACAAGTTTCTCCACCTCTTCCATAAAACCCCTTAAAGGTTTATCTTCAACAATGAACACCAACCAAGTCTAAGCAATGCTCAAACTTGGTTATAGGAAGTGACTTAGTCATCATATCTGCAGGATTTTCATGAGTACTAATTTTGCTCACAACAATATTACCACGAGCAATAATATCACGAACAAAATGATACCGAACATCAATGTGTTTTGTTCTCTCATGAAACATTTGATCTTTTGTAAGGAAGATGGCACTCTGACTGTCACAAAATACTGTATTGATTTGAAGGTCTTCATTGAGTTCACTAAAGAGTCCCTTCAACCAAATAGCTTCTTTACAAGCCTCAGTAATCGCCATGTACTCAGCTTCAGTGGTAGACAAAGCGACTGTAGTTTGCAAAGTGGCTTTCCAACTAATTGCACAACCTCCGATTGTAAAGACATAACCTGTGAGAGATCTTCTTCTATCGAGGTCTCCAGCAAAATCAGCATCAACATACCCAATGACTCCATCTCTAGTTCTTCCAAACTGTAAGCAAACATCGGTAGTACCTCGTAAGTATCTTAAAACCCACTACCTTGTAAGTATCTTAAAACCCACTGAACTGCTTTCCAATGTTCTTTACCGGGATTCGCCATGTATCTGCTAACTGCACTAACTGCATATGATAAATCTGGACGTGAACAAACCATGGCATACATGAGAGATCCTACTGCACTAGAGTATGGAACATGTGACATGTACTCAATCTCATCATCTGATTGTGGAGACAAAGCCGATGAAAGTTTGAAATGGGCTGCTAAAGGAGTACTAACAGGCTTAGCATTCTGCATATTGAATCTGCAAAGAACTTTCTCAATGTACCTCTTCTGACTTAGGTACAATTTACTTGCTTTTCTATCTCTGTGAATCTCCATACCAAGTATCTTCTTTGCTGGTCCCAAGTCTTTCATCTCAAATTTTTCACTTAATTGGGCTTTGACCTTTCTTATCTCTCCTTTATCTTTCGCTGCTATCAACATGCCATCAACATAAAGGAGTAGATACACAAAAGAACCATCACTGTTTTTCTTAAAGTAAACACAACTGTCCAAGCTACTTCTTTTAAAATCATGAGAAGTCATAAAGGAATCAAACATCTTATACAACTGTCTTGGTGACTGTTTCAAACCGTAAAGGGACTTTTTCAGCAAGCAAACATAGTCCTCTTTTTCTGAGACTGTAAAACCCTCTAGTTGTTGCATTTAAATATCCTCCTCAAGTTCTCCATGCAAAAATGCAGTTTTTACATCTAACTGCTCAAGCTCCAAATCATGCATGGCCACAATACCAAGCAAAGCTCGAATCAAACTATGCTTCACAACTGGAGAGAACACATTTGTGAAGTCCACTTCTAGAATTTGACTGTAACCCTTTGCAACAAGCCTTACTTTATATCTGGGTTCTTCAACTCTTGGAGTTCCCTATTTCTTTTTAAACACCCATTTACAACAAACAACCTTTTTACCTTTAGGAAGTTTCACAAGATCCCATGTTTGATTTTTGTGTAGTGATTTCATCTCCTCTTGCATAGCAAACATCCACTTTTCTGAGTCTTCGTAACTAACCGCCTCAGAATAATTAGATGGCTCTTGGTTTGCATCTATATCTTCAGTCACATTTAAAGCATAAGCAACTAGACCAGCCTCGGCATACTTCTTTGGAGGTTTAATTTCTCTTCTAGTTCTGTTTTTGGCAAGAGAGTATTGTGGTGAAGAAGTAACTTTATTTTGAATTTTTGTACTGGCTTTAGTAGTCGACTCTTTTGTAGATTATAGATTAATCTGATGCTCTACCTGCTTTTAATTTTCTTTATTGGAAGAGTCTTTAAGAGATAAGTTAGGTAGCATAGCAGTTTCATCAAAAACAACATCTCTGCTAATCACAACTTTTCTATTTTTAGGACACCATAACTTATACTCTTTTACACCAACTTTATAACAAAAAAAAACACATTTAATAGATCTTGGTTCCAATTTTCCATTATCAACATGAGCATATGCAGGACAACCAAAAATCTTTAAATCAGAATAGTCAGCAGGATTACCAGACCATACCTCTTGTGGAGTCTTTTTCTCAATGGCAACGGATGGAGATTGGTTGATCAAAAAACCATGCAGTAGAGGCTGCTTCGGCCCAAAATGACTTTGGCAAGTTGGCATTTGACAACATACATCGAATCTTCTCCATGATCGTTCTGTTCATTCGTTCTGCAACATCATTTTGCTGTGGAGTATGACGAACTGTCAAGTGTCTCACGATCCCTTCTGACTGCACAATTTATTAAACTCATTAGAACAGAACTCTAAGCCATTGTCTGTGCGGAGGTATTTTATTTGCTTTCCCGTCTGTTTTTCAATCATGGTTTTCCAAGACATCACTTTTCTGCTTCAGGAAGAACACCCGCACTTTTCTGGAAAAATCATCAATAAAAGTTAGTATATAATTAGCTCCACCTCTCGAAGGCACTCTGGATGGCCCCTAGAGATCAGAATGAATATACTCCAATGTTCCCTTCGTGTTATGGATTCCTCTGGTGAATTGAACTCTCTTTTGCTTCCCAAAAATGCAGTGCTCACAGAACTTCAGTTTGCAAATTCCTTGCCCATCAAGAAGTCCTCTTTTGCTCAATTCTGCCATACCATTCTCACTCATATGCCCTAGGCGCATATGCCAAAGTTTAGTAATATCATTATCTGACAAGGAAGAGGATCAGACAGCTGCATCACCAGTAACAATAGAACCCTGCAAAACATATAACTTGGCAATCTTTCTCTGCCCTTTCATCACAATGATGGAACCTTTGGAAATCTTCAAAACCTTACTTTCACCTGTGTATTTATACCCTTTTGAATCAAGAGTACTCAACGAAATTAAATTTCTCTTTAATTCTGGAACATGTCGTACGTCACTTAGTGTTCTGACGACTCCATCAAACATCTTAACTCTAATTGTTCCAACACCTTCAATTCTACATGAAGCATTATTTCCCATCAAAATAATACCTTCAGACACTATTTCTTTCGTAAGTTGTAAACCAATCCCGATTGGGACTCATGTGGAAGGTGCAACCCGAATCAAGGATCCACTTCTCGCTCGCTTTAGAAATATTGACAAAAGCGACTAGAAGTTCACCATCGCTGTAGTCTTCTACAACATCAGCTTTACCGAAATTTTCTAGTTGTTTTTCATTTTGATTCGCAGCCTCCCTTTTGATCTTATTCTGTAGCGTATAGCATTCAGATTTAATGTGCCCTTTCTTCTTGCAGAAGTTACAAGTTTTACCTCTGTTTAAAGACTTCGATCTACCCTTAGATTTACTGCGAGGATTCCGTTCATGTGTCCTTCCACGATCATCATCAACATTCCGATCTTGTCTCTCACAAACAATAAGACCCTATCCTTGAGAGTCAGTTTTAACTACAAGATGCTTCATCTTATCATACGAGGTTAAAGAATCATAAACCTCATCAACTGTGAGAGACTCGCGGCTATATAAAATCGTATCTCTAAAGGTTGAATAAGACGGGGGAAATGAACAAAGTAGAATCAACCCTAGATCTTCCTTATCATACTGAACCTCCATGGCCTCCAAGTTTGAGAGAATTTCTTTAAACACTGTTAAGTGTTCGTGCACAGATGTACCTTCCTCCAAACGATGAGCATAAAGACGTTGCTTCATATGCAGCTTGCTAGTTAGAGCTTTCGACATACATATTTGTTCCAACCTCTTCCATAATCCAGCGGCGGTCTTCTCCTTCATCACATCCTGCAAAATTTCGTTAGACAAATGCAGATGTAACTGTGTTAACGCCTTTCGATCCTTGCGCTTCTTCTCTTCCTCCGTCAATGTTGAAGGCATCTTATCTACCCCTAGCAGGGCTTCCTCTAAGTCCATCTGTGCAAGAACTGCCTGCATCTTTATTTGCCACAACGCAAATATGGTGTTGCGATCTAACAGCAGAATTTCGTACTTCAAAAACGTCATTACCGTGATTTGAGATGAACAACCCGGAAGCTCTGATACCAATTTGAGAAAAATATAATATCAGTAATTACAATATATCGCAAAGAAAAAGAAATAGAAAAATAAAGAACACACAGATTTTACGTGGAAACCCTTTCGGGAAAAAATCACGGGCAGATAAGAAGAAAATTCACTATGTCGAATTCGAATTAATTACAAGAGGAGTAGACTATGCCTATTTATAGGCTTGTAAACCTTATTCTAATAGGAGTGAAACTCCTTATTCAAATAATATCAAATAGATGGAGTTTAATAAGGTTTTTTTAAACCTTTATTCTAAAATAAAATAAAAAAGTATAATTCTATAGGGATTTTACTTTTATTTTATTTTATTTTACCACAGTATTTTATTTAAATAAAGATTTGGGTCACTTAATTCTAACAATTTTTAAAAAAAATGAAAAAATTCGACTATCTTGAAGTCTCATTTTTTATAAAAGTTTTTACAAGTTTAAATTTGTAATTTATTATTTATTTTATATTTAAGTATTTTAAAACATATATATTAAATATATATATTTACTTGTATTATTACATTAATAACTAAATGTAGCATAAGCATTCGATATTATAAATTCTAATAATTAACATCTCATTTATATCTGAAAACCAAAATATTAATAATAAAAATCACATCACATCACATGTTAAAAAATGCATTATTTTTATTTTTAGTGTTATATAAAATCACATCACATCACATATTAAAAAATGTATTATTTTTAATATTATATAAAATCTGATTCTTATGTATTTGTTTTTTTTAGTTTCCGTCACTCATGTATTTTAAATTAGATATGTGGTTAAGTTATTGATTCATCAGTTTAATTGATATAATTGGTTTAATTAAAAATTTTCAGATCAATCGATTTGACTGTCAGTTCAATTAATTTTTAGTAGATTCAATCGATTTTTTAGTCAATTTAATCAAAACGTAATTTTTTCTAATTTAATATATTCAAAATCAGTACTCAATTAATTCGCAATCTAACCAATTTAACCAGCCAATCCAGCCCTTCTCAGATAACATTCCCCCAATAATAGAAAGAAAAATCTGTTTATCAATGCCGGAAAGTCACAATCTTGGATTAAAAAATGTTTATCAATTCCGGATAAAGTCACAATCTTGGATTAAAAAATGGAAAACATTTACTCAAAAGTCATTTTTGAAAGTGGATTAAATTTGGGTTTTAAATTCAGTCAATTTGCCTAGAAAAAGAAAAGTGCTCTTTTTCGTATTTTTAATCATGTAAAAACCATGGAAATGGCAGCAAGGACATGACCAAGAGTTGCTTTACGACTTTAATTTTTTATTAACAACAAATTTATATATATCTATTAAAATGAAAAGGTTTATATTAATTAACATCTCTAAGTCTAACTTCCAAGAATGATATGAGAATCTGTTATTGACCATACAAAAAAAAAAAAAAAACTGTGATCTCTTATGTGCACTGTGCATCAACCAACAGAGTTTTGGGTATGCCTGGACATGGATCATTACCAAATTTCTTTCTCCAAACAGGGATGGTACAAATCCTCTTTCCCATACAAGCCTGTCAAGTGTCAAAGTCAAATTCCATGAAAACTAGAAAGGCATATATATATACACATATTTGAAGTGTTATTCTCAAGCTAACCTCTTCAATGGTAGGTAAAGAAGTGAATGAATGACAGCTTCCAATGGCATAGTTTTCACAATCCCCAGTAGGGTTACCATAGCTTGCAAATAGTATCCTAGAAATGTTCCTTCCAGGTGGACATTGGAGCTGGACTTTAGGCCGCCTTCCGTGGAGCTTCTTGCTGTTGTTATGTTCTGTTTTATTCTGTCCTTGCCATGAAATTACCGGTGGGAGATGTGACTCGGACACGTGACTGCACACTTTTGTTATCGATATGGTGTCGATGGAAATCCCAAGAGGGTATCCATTTTCTTCTTCTTGGATAACAAGTAGGTTATCGGTTCGTTTGAGGAAGGATCGAGGCACATTATACCTGAAAGGAAAGGACATTAAAGATCAAAACAATGGAACAAATCATGAAATGCAAATGAATATCTAATTTGCTGTTACCGTGTTTGTGAAGGAATCCCTTTTGGAGTAAGAAATGAGACCCAATATCGACCTATGCTCTGGCCATTTATCCAGGCTTCACCCTTTCCCATGGATTCAAGGTTCAGTGTCACAGGATCCTTCCCAGCTGGTGCATCAAACAGAGTCTAAAAACAGGATTTTGAATAGAAATTAAATGATATGATTATCTCAAGTGAAGTTCATAATTTTGAATCATTACTAGGATAAAACAGCCTTTCATACCCTGTACCATGTTAACCGCTGATGAGTCGAGCTTCCGTATGTATTCCATTTTACTTTATTTGATCCAGAATCTGTATATACTTGTAATTTCTCACCTAACAATCCAACCTTAAGAAGAAATTCATTTGTATCAGTAAATTCTTCAGTCATTAATCTGTTTAGCAACTCTGACATGAATCATTAGTACCATATTAATACATGCATGCTTGCATGCATACCTGATATCCCCATGAGTATCTGGTAAAGTCTTTAATTTCATGTTCACCCTTAACCCTCACAGTGTTAATTCCAGCCACCCTTCTCTCAAGGTATGCTCCTGAATCCTATAAAGACAATCAAAGGTAAACCTATAAGGATTAAGCTGACATGTGATGTATACACTTATACATAAATTACTCATTAAGATATGAGGAAACAAGGGAATAGCATTTGATGATTACCGGTAATCCAGCCATTCCGCTGAGCAAGGAGATATAGTTTGTTCCTTTATTTAAAGTAATTTTACTCTCTAGGATGGGAGTTTTAGTCTTAAAACTTCCATGAGTAGAACCTAAAGAAGAAAGTACAATGAAGGAACAAAACAAAAAGATTCTCATCACATTGTTGCAGGATCAAAAGATTAAATTCAAATATATAATCTTCAGGAAAAAAAATGCTTAAAGTGATTATTATAAGACTCACCTACAAATGATCCATTTACAAAGGCATGTAATACATGGGCAGAAGAGGTCACATTAAGCACATATTCAGCATCAGAAAAATCATTCTGAAACCTAACATATTTAAAGAAATATATAGATTATATGGTAAGTATTTTCAGACATGAAGGCAGGTTACATCTCAAAGTTCACAATCAAATTTGATTAATGAAGTAAAACCCCTTTCGAACCTTACCTGAAGGTGTACCAAAGATAATCTGAATTGTCTTTTGTCGTATTCATGTGCTCCAATAACATGTTGGCTCTTAAAGATGTGTCTTCAAAAGTAGGGATAGTTTCCTTATATTCTTCCCATTTTACAATTGAATCTAGCTTCTTACTTGTTTCCACCGCTCTGGTGTTGTATTGTGTGCTTACCTGTTATCCAGACTTTGAAGTGAGTGTTAGATATAGGTGGCTGTCTAATATGGTATGCTTTTGAGGATCACACCCTCATATCCATGTATGGGTATGTATTTAAGAAAAAACTTGGCATAAGATGACAATATTCATGTATGATTTAACTCTCAAATCATGAAAAATTGATCAGTTTGGATTTTAACTACACCTTAGCAGTGTTGAAGGCCACAGTCTTGCAGTCTGGTAGGATGCTGATTGATTTCGGAGGCAGTTCATACAATGAATCTTGAAATGTTACTACAACAGTCTTCCTTGTGTCATTATTTACCAGAAAAGCAGCACAGTCGACTGAATTCCCTCTGTAAACAAAGGCCTGTTACCAACAAAAGTTTGAAATATGTTCTTGATTAGTTGGTCCCCAAAAGTTTAAAAGAGAGAAAATTCTTGAGTTCGATTTTGATCAATGTTCTTACTTCTTGTGATTTTCCCAAAGCCATAGTGGTATATACTCCAGAGAGCATAGGGTTTAAACATAATTTGATTGCAGCATGTAACTCTTTAAGGTGGCCCCATTTTGGCTGCCTAAACAAACCTGAAAGACGCCTTAACAAGTTAAAAAAGCTTTCATTCTAGAGATTTGAATAGAGGTTAAATGTGATTTATTTGTACTTACCATACTCATCAAGAGGAGCTTGATCGTAATAACTTGTCAGTACATACGCAGCAGCAGTTCTTCCGAAGTTAGTTCCACCATGGTACTACAACAAGGTATTAAAGCTATACAATTAGCTGGATTCATATTTCATCTCCATATGACTATGAACTTAAATAATATGTGAAATACAAATTTAACCAAGTGGTGAAGATCTAGAAAAGATTTTCATACCATATAATAATTCACATAGCTGCCTTTCTTTGCAATGAACAGTGCAACATGGAATGCTATGTCTTCAGCTGATCTGATGTCTGGTTCATCTCCATATACTTGATAACTTCATCAAAATTTAAAAAATATGTCTTTTCAAAGATCTCATCTATAAAAAGGGCTCAAATAGTATATGTTTGTATACTTTTAACTCGGTAAACATCAATGCTAAAAAGGGAAAGATAAAAAGATATCGACAAAAACATACAAGCTTGTCCAGTTCTCTGTCCATATTGCTGGCTTATTTGGTGAGTTAGGCCCAGGAAATGTCTCCCCACATCGCCTCCCATTGCATGCATTAATCTATCACCACTCAATTGTACACAAAAATGAAAAGCTGATGGGGAAATTCAACTCAAAGAAAGAGTTCAAATTATTATGGAAGGTCAGTCAAAATTATTATCATGGGAACGTATAATCAGGGTTATAAAATCTGTCCGAAGTGATTGGAGACCAACCACTGGGTCAGGAGCATTGTTTTGCTTGCACATCACCCATGGTACACCAGTTTGAAGCCCCACCGCCATCTCTGCAGCCCAACGAAGATATGGAGGCCCTTTATCTCTAAATGCGGCCTCTACCATTCCATACTCGTTTTCAATCTGCATTCAAAAAAACAGCTAGTCACAAAAAAAGTATTAGTTGAAAACAAAATGATAAAATAGTTTCATTTTTCTGGACTTAAACCTGTGATAGAATAATTGGTCCTCCTTGAGAAGCATATAATTTTTCTGCTTTCATCATGTTCACTATCTTGGACACAAACTTCTTCATTTGATACTGCCATCATACCAAAAAGAAGGGCAGCATCAATGATTGGTACTGTCTTTCAGAACCCTGAACTGAACATTTCCATAGCAAGTAAGAAACTGAAGTACTCACCTTGAAGGGCTCATTATCGGATCTATAAACTATGCCTGGAATATCATGCAGCCAAAATGGCAGACCCCTGCAAACCTCTAGCTTTAGGCCAAGGAAGATTAAGTAGGATTTCAGGTTTTTTAAGTACTGCAGAAAGTAATCTAATTACCCATAAGACCATTCGCCTTGAATAAAGGGTCCAATCCTAATGCATGCGTATAGACCTTGTGCTTGAATTTCCTTAATGAACCTTACTATATCCCGTTGTCCACTAAAATCAAACTGCAGAACAATGATCTCAACCGCTTTACAATCTATGGGGTTTTTTCTTCCTTTTTTTTTTTGCTCAACAATACATATAAAGATAAAGAACATTATAGTTATCAATGGCAACCTGTTCTGGTTGGGGTTCATGTAGGTTCCAAAACACCAAGGTTTCAATGACATCTAATCCTCCAGTTTTGGCCTTGGCTATCAAAGATGGCCACATCTGCAAGTTATTTAGCATTAATCCATGTTATGATTATTTTAAAGAAAATGTAAAAACACCTAAAAACCAAAATTGCTATACAAGATCTTGTTCAACCATAGTTACTAGTTTAAAAAAGCCAAGGCATGTTTTAGGTGCTTAAAATGAATGAAATTACTCAGTGAGCTACTCAAAAATTCAAGTGAATCCCCCTGAAACCATCATAAATGAAACTCAATTTGAGTATTTTAATATTCTATCTGTCAGTAAAGAACAATAAGCATTTTAGTCATGATAGAGAGCAGTCAAACCGGGAATATTGATACCACCAAATGTAGAAAAAATGTCAAACCGATTTGGTGAACTGTTGAGATCAAGAAACAATAAAAGAAAAAAAGTTTGGCAAGAACTTGAAAACTTGTAGATTAAGTATTTGACTATTTTACCAAACAAGTTCTGTTCTTCTTTTTTCCAGGCTAAAACCCAGTAAATCATTCAAGAAAGGTTCAAAGATTAATGTAACAGTGAAGATTATTGTACATACATACATACATACATAGATACATACATACCTGAGGAGTACTACGAGGATAGTGAATTGAACCAGAGAAGAGAATCTTGTGTTGGCCGTCGATGATCAATGACCTTCCATCATACGTTACATTACGAGAGCCAACGCCACTAACAGAAGCAGCCAAAAACAACCCAACAAGAAACAAAAACAACCAACTTCCCATTTCTTTTTGTTTAAAACTCTTTTATGCTGCTTTCAATCATATCTAAGAGTATAGACCAGCTACTAAATGAAAAATCCCAGAGAATTTGTGAATTGGTTTTTGAGGTTGAGGGAGGGTAATGGAAGAAAAACATAAGAAAAGGAAAGCCGGTAATCTGGTTCACTTTACAAACACTATAATTTCAACAAAAAAGAAAGGATTTTTTTTGGGGCGATTGCATTTGCCTTTTAAGCGTAATGGAGGTGATGCTTTGCATGGGAAGTTCATTAAAGCTTTTATAACCTTCTCCCTTTCTTTCCTTCAACTTTCTTACTAGTTTCCTTTTATATAGATTAAATCTAATTTTTTTGGTAAAAATACCAGTTTAGTCCTTCTCAATTTCTATATTGAGCAAATTTATCTCTCTAAAAAAATCAGAACAATTTAATCTCTGTTAATTTTTTGCTTACTTTTGAAATTGATGAGATTAAATTGCTTGACTTTTTTAAGAGGGACCAATTTGTTCAATATTAAAATTGAGAAGAACTGATGAGTTTTTTTACCAAAATTTTCCAATAATAATTAAATATAAGTTTCAAGGAATCAAAATTAAAAATATTTATTAGAAGAGTTTAAATTGAATTATCAACTTTTTGAAGGGTTCAAGATATAAATTTTTTATTAATTAAAGGCTTAAAAAATCAAAATTAAATGATTAATTATTAATGGAAGTACCCCATTAAACAAGGTTGCCAAAGGCCTGCCCCTGACTTCACCCTGGTTCTGGTTGAAGTCAAATTTGGGTAAGTATTCATTGAATGTATTTTTTTTAATAATTAAATAATGTTTAACCATCAATTAAATCAACCTTAATTATTTTTCCTAACTTTACAAATCACTATATTAAAAAAAAGTAACTAATGGATTAGGAAATAAAATTAAAAAAATTAGGAGGATTAAAATTAAAATTAAAAAAATAATATTTATTAAAACGGTTTAAATTGAATTATTGATTTTATTTAAGACAGAAAAAAAATACACTTTTTCCATTAATAAATAAAAAATAAATTAAATAATTAATTATTAAAAGATATAAAAATTGATATTATCCCATTAATAAGTTTGTGACTTCACCCCAGGTTGAAGTCAAATTTGGGTGAGTATTCGTTTCACCAAAATGAGAAGCTTTATTGAATGGATTTTGGTTAATATTGTCATTAATATGGAAAAAGTTAATTAATGAATTTGATTAAAGTAATATTTATAAAATAAAATTTATTAAATTTAAATATAAAAATTAATATTAATAGATGTACCCAATATTTTTTTGTGAAACAAAGTAAAACAACTAAAAGAAATTAATCTGATACCTCTGATGAGGATCTTCCAAAAAGCGAAGTCTTACTATCCTATCACGAATTGTCTTAATCAGGTCATCTGCACAATTATTTTCTTCTCGAAGAACATGTTGAATATTCCAATGCTAACTTGGGACTCCCTAGATTTTCTTTTTGAATGGTGTGAACAACTTCAAAGCTGTTAGTTTGAATTGAAATGCTCTCAAAACTCCGGTCTAATGAAAGATTCAACCCATCCAAGATGCCCAAAATTTAGCATCCAAAATAATAATATTTTTTTAAATATTAACAAGATGCTTAATTCAGTTTTCGACTATATATAGATATTAATTTTAAACACGAAAATCAATTATAATTTTGTAAAAAATATTTTATTTAAATATGAAATGGTTATAATTATGATAAGTGATAGCTATAAACTGTAATATTTTGCTTTGAAAATATATAAAGTCAATTAAATTGTTATTTTAAATATATATAATTTATACATTTTTTAATTTAACAAAAACAAAGTATTGAATTTTATTTTTGTATAAAAAAGTATTAAATTTTATTTTTATAAAATAATAAAATATTTTTAATTGTGTCCATATTGGAAACTTAATTGAATAAAGTATTAATGTAACTGAACTTTTCATATTTGAAGAATTAAATAGTTTTGAGGAGATAGTGGTTCGTATTTATTGCACTTTAGCAAGCCATTATACTTTTATTTAAGAAAAGGTTTGTCATTGTTTTATTGATGAGTTTAGACAGAACATTTAATTCTGTTCAAGTTTACAACTAAGCTTTCAATGGGAGAGTTTCAGAGGGGAGATTGATCTAAATTGAGTATAGGGGTGATGTTGCAACTTTGTCAGTGAATTGAACTTAAATCTCATCTTCTACTTGTCGAGGTTTTCAAAACCAAGTTGGTGCTTAAACCAATCAGATCATCAGTTCCCAATTCAATCGGTTTGTGCGATTCAATTAAATAAATTATTAAAAAAATTTAAAAGTATATTAAAATAGAGAAAATCAGTTCAACATGTCTCATTGGTTCGCAAGTCAATCGATCCAACCCCTTATTCTAGACTGGTACCCCAATTAATTCTCGATCCAACAATCTAATTGTTTAGTCTAGTTTGGTTTTGAAAACAATGGTACTTGTTTATTTATATTGGACTACTTTTTAAGCAAACGTAGGAAGTTTCCGAAAAGCATAATCAAACTTTAGTGTTCCATTTATAATTTATAATTGTAGTAAGTTTGTCGAGTTACGACTAAATGAAGATCTAAAAGGCAAAACCACTGAATTCATAATTGGTATCAGAGCTAATCTCTTGATGCATTAAGTACAGAAATTGATATAGAAGGAACACCAATCTCGAGACTCCCTATGTTAGATGGCAAAAATTATGCCTACTAGAAGGAAATGATGAGGGCTTTTATCAAGTTTATGGATGAAAAAGCTTGGTGCTCGATATTGATTGGTTAGGAACCCTTAAACTTGAAGTGGGTTGAACTAGCGATAAAGAAAAACTAGTTAATACAAACTCCAAGGCCCTTAATGTATTTTTCTATAGAGTAGACTCCTATAAATTCAGGTACATTTCTAAGTGCACCATTGCTAAATAAGCTTGGACTATATTATAAACTGCTCATAAAGGAATCAATATTTTGAAACAATCCAAGCTTCAAAAGTTGACGACAAGGTTTAAGACCTTGAAGATGCAAGATAATGAAGTCTTGTATGAGTTCTCTACAAATTTGTGTGATATCATAAATCAAACATTTGCACTTGGTAAAGAATAGTCAAATTTGAAGCTAGTTAGAAAAGTGCTTCAATCTTTGCTTGAAAAAATTACAATTAATGTGATTACTGTTGATGAGACAAAGGACATCAAAAAAATGTGAATTAGTGAACTCATTGGTTCGTTAAAAACCCTTAAGATGAACCTTGATGAGACAAATAATAACAAAGGTAAGGCTAAAAAAAGTATTGCATTCAAGTTGCATCTCTAGTTACAACTGAAGGTGAAACTACCATGGAAAAGCTGCAGGAGTAATTGGCTTTACTCACTCAAAATTTCAATAAGGCGTTTAAATAGTTGATTAGGAAAAATAGGAGATTTGATGCAAACAAAAATTTTGGTAAAGAAAAGGGTAAGGGAGTTATGATTAATGAAGATGCATCTAAGGAGAAAAGGAAGGGAATATCATATCATGAGTGCCAAAACTTTGGCTATATTCAAGCTAAATGTGCCAATACTTTGAAGAAAAAAGTTACTTTGTGTTACCTAAAGTGATGAACATTCTTCAAGCAGCTTAGAAGAAGATGATGAGTGTTTTAACAATTATGATACATTTACCTCCTAAGTTGTTAGCAGATGCAATGACTCAAATAATTCAAGTGATAGTGATACTAAGTCTATTGACAACTTTATAAAAACCTACAAATCCATGCTAGATAAACGAGTTCAAGCGTGTAAGGTAAATGAGAGACTCACTAATGAAAACTCCTTGCTGAGAGGTTATGCCATGTTCACTTCAAAGGAATATAATGTTTGGTGAGGTATAATGTTGTAAAGGGTTTGCCAAAGCTAGGGGAACCATTCTCAAAGCATGTGGAGTTTGCATGAAGGTTAAGCAACATCATGAGGCACATTCTCAATTGCAACTAATACAAACATCTAAACCTCTAGAACTTTTGTATATGGATTTAATTAGACCTGTGCAAACTAAGATCTTAGATGGAAAGAAGTATGTCTTGATGTGTGTAGATGACTACTCAAGATACAATTGGATAAAGTTTTAAGGAAGAAATCTGAAACATTTAAAGCCTTTAGGAAGTTGTACAATAAGCTAATGAATAAAAAGAGCTAGCTAATTGGAAAGATAATAAGGATCTAAATTATCATGCCAGAGAATTTGAGAATGAAGAATTCTCTAATTTCAGTGATAACAAATGCGTTCAAAATGAGTTTTAAACACAAAAGACTCCCTAGTAGAATGGTGTTGTTGAAAAAAAAATCGTAGGATCCAAGATATGCCAAAGTCATGCTTAATGCCAAGGGAATTTCTTACATGTTTTAGGCAGAAGTTGTTAACAAAATTACCCATGTGATTAATAAGGTGCTATTAAGGCCCAAGACAAGGATGACTCTGTATGAGACGTGGAGAGTGAATGAAACCAACACTAAGTGATTTCTATGTATTTGAGAGTACATCTTATATTTTCAAATGTTAAGTATATCACAAGAAATTTAATGTACGTAGTGGTGAAGAAATTTTCCTTAGGCACCCCATCAAATAGCAAGACATTTGAGATGTTCAACAAACGCACAATAGTTGTTATAGTCATTTTGTGTAGTTATCAAATATGAACCAACTACAATCAAACTAGTGGAGATGCAAATGAAGAAATAACAGTTGCAAATGTAGACCCAATGACCATTTCATAACAAATAAAAAGCTTTGTGAACAAAACATTACAAATCAATAACATTAATGATCATTTCATAACAAAATAAAATTTAGTGACCAAAATGTAATTTAAATCATACATAGGTGACTATTCCTGAATTTTACCCAAATTTAAAAGCTTCCCTTTCTCTTGAAAAGAAATAACCCTTTTCTTATTTGTGCTGGAAGAGAAGTGCAAAGCTTTTGAACCATTGCAAAGTGGAGTGATCTCCAAGAAATTTTGCAGTTTCTTCATTTAAAGCTCACATCACATTTGCTAAACAAAATTTTAGTTAGTTTATCGCAACTAAATTTCATTTCAAATACCCCCTTGATTCTCCGATGTCGGTTCGTCATTTCTCTGTTGTTAATTTCCTTTGCTAAGCGTAAAACCCTAAACCTTCATAGCTTAGTTTTTTAAAAAATATTGATTCTTGTGTATGGTGGATGTTTATGCAGATCTTCGAGTATAATGGGAGTGCCCTCGTAGCCATGGTAGGTAAGAACTGCTTCGCTATCGCCAGTGATCGGAGACTCGGAGTTCAACTCCAAACAATCGCCACCGATTTCCAGAGGATTTCAAAAATCCACGATCGACTCTTTCTCGGCCTCTCTGGCCTCGCCACCGATGCTCAAACCTTGTAACCCCCCTATCTGCTTATTTTCTTTTTATCTTTTTGAATTATTAGCATGTCTTTTATGCTGATATTTTGGCTTTTCTTTAAAAAAATAAATATTTGAAGGTATCAGAGGCTTGTGTTTCGGCACAAGTTATATCAGCTAAGAGAAGAGAGGGACATGAAACCTGAGACTTTTGCTAGCCTTGTTTCTGCTATTCTTTACGAGAAAAG
The DNA here is from genome assembly GCF_007990345.1 of Gossypium hirsutum. Lineage (NCBI taxonomy): Eukaryota > Viridiplantae > Streptophyta > Magnoliopsida > Malvales > Malvaceae > Gossypium > Gossypium hirsutum. The sequence continues at coordinate 6,900,319 of NC_053442.1, read as the reverse complement.
GTTAGTTTAAAACGCCCAGTTAAATATATATTTTGGATTAGTCCAATTGATTACTTAAATTAGGGTTTTTCTTTTTATTTCACATTTGAGCTAATCTTTAAAGATTAATTGAAGAAATAGAGAGCTTTAGTATTGTTTTATATTGCCAAATATTAATATTGACGGATACTAATTAATTAATGATAGCAGCAGGTGCATGAGATAGTCGGAATAGTGAAGTATTGGCATGAGATTTTTTTTTTCTGTAACTATCCCAAAAAAGGGTTTTGTTTTTCCTAGATGGTATTGTGCAAAATACTTGTTACTGTTCATGTCAAGGGGATAGACTTGTGTCTTTATTTGTCAAGCAATGCTTCATTGTATTCCGTTTCTTGAAGGGAATGATCCACTTTGTCTTATGATAAAATAATCAAAGTTATTCTTGGCCTGCCCTTTTCGTGTTTAGCCTTGGGATGTAATAGATGGACTCTTCTTTTCATAATGAATTCAATCCCTTCCTTGATGATATCTCAAGGTTGAGAGGAATCTCTAGGAAGGATTAGATTTGGAATAGGAGTTAAACTTGAAAGAGAGCACCTCAATATATGTGAGTTGTGAAAGAGATGAGATTTATGACATATTTTCCTTTTTATTATAGGTTTGGTCCATACTTCTGCCAACCAGTAATTGCTGGATTGGGAGATGAAGACAAGCCCTTCATTTGCACCATGGATTCCATTGGAGCCAAGTAAGTTGAAAATGCAGTGCACCTTTTTTCTTTTTATTTATTTTTTGATTTTCAAGAAACAAACTGGATATATCACATTGATTGCTTTGCAAGACTAAATAATTAATTTCCTTCTATAAAGATGTTTATTTGCTATCTTGTAGGTTGATGTTAACAGGTTTAGGAAATATAGATGTTAAAAATGTACTGCATTTTTATTTGGGTGTCAAGGAAACTCAAAATTTATATATTCACTTTGATTGCATTAAAAAGAAGATTTTAAAAAGTTTGTTGGTTAGTATCTCCGCAATGAAATAGCTATTTGACTTGATTCTCATAGGCCAAAATGTGTCCATAGAGAGCTGTTGCCTTATTCTGTTCTGATTTTATATTTAGAACTGAAGTAGCTATTTGGCTTATGTTCGTAGATAACTGTTGCCCTATTCTCTTTTCTGATATTATATTTATATCTTCTCTGTTGGAGGAGAGGTGCAACTTCAGTCCCTAAAATAACAATAACAAGCTGAAGAGGTATCCAAGTTACTTAGTAGTAGTGATCTAGGTTTTGGATTTGAGTAGCATTTATATCAGCATTTGCAATTTCCTTTTCCTCCTGATCTCTTGCACGTTTTTCAACATACAAGGAATTCTGGATGATATCATATTTTGTCCTGCTTCATTATCGCGTGCTTGTTAGCGTAGCCATACAGGCTTGATCACTTCATTAGTGCTCATATTGCATGTACATGTGTTTATTATTTTGGGTTCCAATGAGTTTGATTAGTACTTGAAAATGCTATTTGTGTTTATGGTTGTCAGAACCGGACCAGTTGAACTAGAAATCAGTGGTTCAACAGGTTCAATCAATACCATGAAACTAGAGAAGGTTTAACCAATAAAAAACCAGTCAAACTGGGTTGAAATTAGTTTAATTGTTAATTTTTTTATTACAATTTATAAAATGAATGTCTATTTTTCTATTATTGTTTCTTTATCTTTTTTAATGAATTTTCTAAAAAAATTATTTTGTAATGGTTGAACTGGGATCTGTCTGGTTTGACCACTGGTTCAGATCCTTACAACATTGGTTGTGGTTTGAATTATTTCTTCATATTATTTGTTTCAGTTACTGAGCCTCTTGAGGCAAATGCTGAGTTGCCAACACTATTTTGGTTTATGATTTCTTTCTTTGAAATGCAGGGAGCTGGCAAAAGATTTTGTTGTAGCTGGCACTGCCTCAGAGTCTCTTTATGGTGCCTGCGAGTCTATGTTCAAGGAGAACATGGTTTGCCATTTTCTTTTTCTTTATTTTCCTTTTGCTCAAATTGAAATACATGGTAGTGGCTTTAAGAAGTGCAGAATTCCATCCTTTACATGCAACCTAAAAGCTAAGACATTTTTGGATTAGATTAGGTTACAATTCTTCATGCCAGTAAAACAATTCATGCTTTATGGACTGGTTTTTTCTTACTATTCAGGAACCTGAGGAATTGTTTGAAACGGTCTCCCAAGCTCTCCTTGCATCAGTAGATCGTGACTGTTTGAGTGGGTGGGGAGGGCATGTGTATGTTGTGTAAGTATATATACACTAATATCATTTGTTTAAATTCTTGCTAGCATCGTCTTTTGTGGAGTCATATTTGATAAAGTAGAATAAGGTTATTGTTCTAACCGTCCAAAGCCTTCCCTTTTTGTCATAGAGATAGAAACTGAAGAGTATTTACTTGTTTCTTGAATAATGGCATATCTTGATAGCTGAAACCTTTCACAATTGGTGTCATGTATTTACATTTTGCAGAACACCTACAGAAGTAAAGGAAAGGATTTTGAAAGGAAGGATGGATTGAGTGGGACCAAGTGTTTGTAAGATTCTTCATCGCTGAACTGTGGAACTTTAGGTTGATTAGTCGTTAGGTTTGATTGACCAAGTTGTGTACATTATTGGCAGCAGGGGTGAATCTCTGGTGCATGTGATGGGGTAAAATTTGTTGGATCAATGCATGCATTAACCCAAAGTTTAAATGAGATGCAGGAACTGATTTATTATTATTATTATTATTATTATTATTGAGAAATTATCCCTTTAAATTTTATCATCAAGCACTCTTTCTTTATTTGCTAGTCCTTTTAGGGTGTGTTTGGACGACAGATTTGAAGATTAATTTAATTTCTATTAAGGTTTTTAAAATTTTAAAATTAAATTTATTTAGATAAAAATAATAATGAATAATAATGAAAGAATTTCAAAACTTCAAGATGAGATTTTAGTAGATCAATTTTTTTTAAATAATTTTATTTCATTTAATATACATAGTTTTACTGTAAAACATAAAAAAAAAAGCAATTTTTAAAATATTATTTTTATTTAGTTCTAATATGTTATTTAAATTTTATGTTATTAATATTTGTAATTTTTTATAAATATAATGATATGCATATTGTTTGGTATCATTAATTTTCTTTTATAGATATCTCACTCATGAAATTTCGATGGATTTATTTTTTTAAATAATTATTTAATATTTGGAACAAATCTCAAAATTGTACATAATTTTATGGGTTAGATTGTTAATTTGGATCGACGAAAGGGGATGCTTTTTCGGGCTTCTTACTCGAACGTCTTGCAGGTACAGTCATTTTGGTTTTGCTACATTCTATTTGATGAACAGCATCACTTCAAATATGTGAATGGGAATCCTCCATTGTTTTCTTCCTCTAGTGGAAGTGTTGGATATAGATATGTATTTTATGCATATATATTTAAGCTTTTTTACGCATGAAATATATATATTGAAGTTTAATAAGTACAAATATAAAATTCATTACAAACTAATTATTCGAGTAATCATTAAATAGAGTCAAATTATTATAGTACAAATAGATTAAGAACTGATATAATTTAGATTAAAACTAATAAACACCAAAATATTGAGCATATGAAATATTTTTGAATGTTAGATCTTCATACTCATTTTTAAATATGTATTAAATTAGAATATTGTGCACAAATAATTCAAGATAAATGAAAAGTACATTTACTTTTTCTTAGTTCCATATTAGGAATTAGGATGATAGCAATGAATTTCCCTAAACTGGTAACTTAGACCTACCCATATGAAGCATTTCTTTCTCTCTCTTTATTTTTTGGGCTAAGTTAAAGGATTTATTAAGAAAAGTAAGTCTCAGAAGATTGTCAAAATTACACCACATATCTTTAGTCTAAAATTCAGAGTGTAGATCTCAATTGGGTTTCTTCAATGATGTGTACTTTTTTATCTGTTATGTATATGAAGTGGGAGTATGTTGCAGTTGCAGTTGCAGTTGTAGATGATAAAACCTTTTGCATGTCATATTTTGTACATCAATGGAGTTAAAGCAGTCTATCGTTATCAGGTTGATGGAGACCGCTACATGTGATAAGGGTTTCCACCATCGACCCTCAAGTATGATGAAATTGCGTTCAAGTCCTTTCAAAAATTGTTAAATCATATGATAATAAAATTATGTTTTAACCCCTGAAAAAGTTTATAATTCAATTTTGACTCAATTTCATTTCTGGCATCCAAGTTTCAGCATCTTTCGTAGAGGAATTTTGGAATTAAATCATCCACTGCCCTTTTGTTCTTTCATATCTTAAAACTTGCACTTTCCACTCTCACATGCAAACACTGCCACAATGTTTGACTGATACATTCAAATACGAATATTAGTCCAAATACAAATAACATTGTCTAAGAATTAGGATAATTCTCTTAAAGCTCTTCACTGGAATGCATTATTACATTGGGATACAGTCGTTATCTTGATTTCATATTGTGCTCTTTATAAACAAGAATCAAGTTCTCTACCATATCACATTTTTCCCATACTTCCTTTTTCTACCTAATTTCTCAATCTCATTTCTGGCATGTGTAGCTATCGATTTGTCTATTTTTCTTTACATAATTTCATTTCAACCATTACGGGAATTTTCCTTCTTTTTACTATTACATATTGTAATTAAATTATAGATTAAATCCAACCAAGCATAATTACATTAATCAATTTAATTATATTTATACATAGAAACTTGTTGGAAATACTAGAAAATACGTGTAATTGATTGTGTATCCGTATAAGAGTTGGTATATAATATAGGGGTAAACTCGGGTAAGTTTTTGTTTTGGTCACTTAACTAAGAAAAGTTACAATTTAATTATAAACTATTTGAAAGTTTTCATTTAAGTCATTGAAGTATTAAAAAAATTTTATTTAAGTTGTTAGGCTGTTAAGGTTTTTTTTTTTTAATTTCGTCGGCGAGCTTCAAGCGACGATTCGACGACCGGTACGGTGGATCAATACCCATTAATAAGTAGAAGAATAAACGTTAGATCCGAATCGATTTGACAGTCAGTGTCAAAGATTGGGGAAAAAATTGTTTGAATTTTGGTTAATAGACTTGTGGCGTCCAAAGCTATTCAATGAAAAAAAACTTAATTGTAGAAGGAAAGAGGAAAGAGAGTTTTTAATTGGCACAAACAGTGCAAACAAAGAAAGTTATATAGTATTGATTTTAACAGTCCAGTGACTTGAATGAAAACTTTTAAATAATTCAGTGGTCAAAACAAAAACTTATACATAGTTTAGTAACTAATTGTGTAGTTTACCCATATATATATATATATGTGTGTGTGTGTGTGGGTGTGGGTGTGTGGTGACTTAGGAAATATGATATAGGATTGCTTTGCATAAAATAAAGCTGCCCTCTCCTGAAAGAAAGCTAAATTTGAGGCAAAGTACGACGTTCAAAGTATAAGAAGAATCAAATAATATAACATATTTGGACTTCCCATCGCTTCCAATGGAAGTTGCCTTTCCCTAAAGAAAAATTAAAACATTATTATATATTATATATTATATATATGTACGTATTCCTATGGATTGGATCTGCCATTTCAACTTAGTTTGGAATTTAAGATTGCATTCAGTCTTCCTATGGAAAACGAGGATGCAAAACAATCATCAAAGGGGGTACCTTTCACCCAACTCGATCAAGTCAATTCGGATTTCGCTATGGCGGTGGCATTGCAAGAACAAGAAAGGGCATTCTCGATGCTTGAGAGCATCGAAAGTGAGGACAGCGAAGAGTACAATAGCGAGTCATCCTATGAGGAAGGCAATGTTAATGATTACGAATATTTCGAAGGCCTCGAAGCCGGAGGTGACCTAGAGTTCCTTGAAGGCCAAGGTAGCAACGATGATGAAGATATGGAGGACGATGACTTCGAAGATGATGATGATGATGATGATGATGATGGGATAGATCCAGACGATTTATCTTACGAAGAGTTAATTGCTTTAGGAGAGATTATAGGAGTGGAGAAAAGAGGACTATCCCCAAACGAAATTTCATCGTGTTTGGTTCGATGTAATTTCCGATCCGATGAGTGTAAAACTGGGATCGATCGGTGCGTAATTTGTCAAGTCGAATACGAAGAAGGGGAAGGAGTAGTTGCTCTTCCGAATTGTGAACATCCATATCACTCGGAGTGCATAACTAAATGGCTTCAAGTTAAGAAGATTTGCCCCATTTGCAGCACTGAAATTTCATCCCCCAAGAATTAATGCTAGGACTGTTTAGATCTTTTTAAATACATATATATGATTGGCTCTGCAAATTCTTATGATTCAACAATTCTATTGTACAATTCTATTTCATTGTGAATAAAATGGAAAAAAAATTCATGCAGCGTCATTTTTAATAGAAATATTCATGTTCTAGGCGAAGTCAGAAACTTTTTTGGTTGGAATTAAATTATATATATTTACGATAATAAAAATACAATTTCATCATTTTAATAGCTTATATCTTTATAATTTTTAAGGGATTAAATCAAATTTATCATTTTTGGGACCAAAGTATAATTTTATCATTACTAATTTAAAATTTTATAAATTATAAAAGGACTTAAATGAAAATTTTTCTATTGTAAGGGACCGGGGCCTTGTCACCCCTGGCTCCACCCATGTTCCAAAGTATTCAAATATGAATATAAGATACCATTTTACTTGACTAATTTTTAGATATATTCTGAAGAAAAAAAAAACCTTATTTGGGAAACTATGTAACACCCCTAACTCGTATCTGTTGTCGGAACAAGATTACTGAGCATTATCAGGGTTTACGGATCAATCAGATAGAAATTTCAAACGTTTCATTACATATCAATATTCATAATAAAACCAATCAAAAATCATAAATATTGTCCCTTAAATGAGTCCTCAAGACCCAAAATACATATTAGAAACAAATCAGAACTAAATCGGAAATATTTAAAATTTTCAACACTGCAGGGGTCACATGGCAATGTGACTCACACGATCAGGAGACACGCTCGTGTCTCAGGCAGTGTGGACATTCAAAATAGGGACACATGGCTGTGTTCAGCCCGTGCCCATACCCGTGTAACTTTCTGACTTGGGTCACACGGCCAAGTCACACACCTATGTGCCAAGCCGTGTGAGCATACTGACTTGCATTCTTAAAAGATACAGGGGACACATTGTAACAACCCGATAGTCACGGGTGTCAGAAAATACATTTTCGAGACTTCGTTTTCTTAAATTAGACTCGTAAATATTAATAAATATTTACGAAGTTAGTTGTATGGTTAATTAAGTTTTGGTTAGATGAATTTCCATGAATTAATTAGAGTAATTAGGTAAAATGACTAAATTGTATAAAGGGTGAAAGTTGAACTATAGATTAAAGAAAAACTAAAAGGGCTAAAGAAGCAATTATGCCATTGCTCATAAATGAGGCAACATAAGTGTATATTATTATAAAATTTTAAGTTAATATATATATCAAAGAAAAAGAAATAGAAAAGAAAGAAAGAACAAACGAAACAGAAGGGAAGAAAAATGAAAAAGGAAAGAAAAGGAGAAAGACCAAAGCTAAGGGTTTCAGAGTTTCAAGCTCAATTGGTTAGTCAATTTAGTCCCCTTTTCTTGTAATTTTTATGTTTTTGAAATCTCGGTATTAAATACTACCAGACCCATGTCAAAATTTTAGAAATTATTGAGTTTTTAGATGTTGTTAATGTTGAATAATTTTAGTATTAGGGACTAAATTGATAGATTTTTAAGTTAGAAATGAAAAAAAGTATTAAATTGTAGAACAAATAGTAAATTTTGTGTAATAGGGACTAAATTATGAAAAATTTGAAATTTAGAGATTTGAGTGAGAATAGGGAGTTAAATCTAGTTTAAAGTGGAAATTGAATGAAAATAAAGAATTAAATGTGAAGAATAAAAGTTAGTCTCGGTTTAGGGACTAAATTGAAATTTGTAAAAATTGAAATATTCAATATGAAATTGAATTGTGTTGTATTGATGATTTTTAATTGTTTTAATTCCGTAGCTAATGTCGTACCGGAGTTCTCGACTAAAAAGTTGAAAGATAAAGTCGATGAGGAATAGCTCAAAATTTCTGGTTTGTATTTCTATAATCCAAAACTAGTTATTATTTGTTGTATTTTTTTAATACATATGGTAAGTATTGAGGTGAGTATTTGACACTTTGTCATTAAATTGAATTTAAGTTGATTGAATGTATTGAATTGGTATATATTGAATATATTGATTATTTGAATTGAAATGAATATTGTTTGTATTTGAAAAGTGAATTGGAACCCTATTAACTATATCGGGTTGAGTTGGATATAGATGGCATGCCATAGGATTGGAAGAGTTCAGGGATTTCTTCAACTTTGAGTCGATGAGACACTGGTTGTCAATTTATCACTTCGGATTTATTCGATGAGGCAGTAGGTGCCAATTTACTTTGGTTTAATCGATGAGACATTGGGTGTCAAATTATTGCTTCGAATTTTTCGATGAGGCACTGGGTGCCAAACTAGTGTGTTTTGGTTGGATCCATGTATCCGTTCGAGTCCGAGTCATGTTAATAGGGGTAAATGAATAATAAAGTTTTATAATTGATATTGAAATGGCATGGTATGAGAAATGGAAGTGAAATAGTGAATTGAAAATAGAATGTGAAATATGTTGCAAATATATGGAATAAATGAGTTATATACTCATGAAATGAATATGGAATGGATAATGCAATTGTATAATGAAATGTGAAATAAATTGTGAAAAGCTATTTATATAGCAAGTGTGAGAATTGAGATACTTGTGAAACAAATGAAATATGATATGATTGTTGTAATATTTAAATATGTGTTTATATTTCAATTGTATATTTGTAATTTCTTATCTTTAAATATTCGAATTATAGAAATACCACTGAGTTTTACTCAGCGTACGGTTTTGTTTTCCATGCGCAGGTTAGGTATTTAATTTTGATCGTCAATTCAACATCCAACAACGATCTCGGACTCAAATGTGGTAATATTTATCTTTTGTGTCGGCATGTACCTAGGGTGTCTAAATAATAGTTATTTTATGGTTTGATTGTAAATGAGGTTATAAGTTTAATTTTGGTTGGTTTTATACATACAAATATGTGTTTATTTTTGAAGCCATATTATGGCATGGTAAATTGAACTAAATCTAGATAGGTGCATGTGAATTTAATTCTATGTTTAAGTGCTTATGAACTAGGCAAATTGATTTGGATTTGGCATGTTTATAATTTTGATTAAAATGATGCTTTAATGACTTGTTTTGATGATACGAAATGTTTGAAATTTCTATCTGCTTGATCTGTAAACTCCGGTAATGCTCTGTAACCCGGTTTCAGCGAGGGATTCGAGTTGGGGGTGTTACACACACGGCCATGTCACTTGGCCGTGTGTCACACACGACTGAGACACACACCCATGTCTCTCCCCGTGTGGACGAAAATAGGTCATTTTTTAAGTCACATTTCTCACCCAAATTGACACTAACCTAACCTCAACAAATTGCACATTAACAAGCCATAACAAGGCATTCAACACAAGCTAAAATTATGTCTTAAACATGTATCATCACCACATACAACCGATATACCATTAAATGCCTTAAATGATAACTTTAAAAAAAATGTCCAAACTTATCTAATTATTTACCCAACAAAGTTACCAAAGTTCACTATAATTCAATTACATACATACATTTAACACTCATACTCATACCACAATATACCACATTCTCGTACCAATATGTAAGTTGGTTATTTAAACAAAATATCTATCATAATATTTTCACAAGCCAAGCCTTGACTAAACCGTACCAAAACCTATACATGCCATATAAACCATTTTGAACCTTTCAAAAACTACCAGAATAAGCTGGATAGTGCGTCTTGAGTGTTGATCCGATCGTCCAACCTTCCGAAAATCTACAAGGACATTCAACAATGCAAATAAGCTTAATGAAGCTTAGTAAGTTCGACGAGATAAATAAAAATCTTATCGAACTAAATATAACAAGTCAAATAAATAATATCATTCATGTCAACTCCCTTTCATTCGTAACTTCAATTGATAAATACATTCGTATTCAAATCAATACAAAAATACATAACATGTCTTTCAAATTCATTAAATAAATCACTTTACCGAAATTTTCCATTCGAATAACGACTTACGGATAAGAGTACATTGTCAACAGAAGCTAGTAAGAGCTGAAAAAAAAGTAAAACACGAGAGTTCGCAACAAATGTTGAACCCCGGTTTACTTGGGAAAAATGTCGTTGTCTCCTTCCAATACCATCATACACCAAAATACGAATGTACTCAAATCTCGCGTTCTATTCATACCGAAATTCAATTCAATATTATAATTCCAACAATAATTCAATTCCAAAAATAAAATAAATAAATAATTTCATTCACCAATTTATACAAAATATTAAATTTTTAACCGTACGAACTTACCTAGGCTGAATTGTAGCAATTGCAGAAGATTATGGACTATTATGCTATTTTTCCTTTTTCACGATTTCTACGGGATATTGATCTAAAATATAAAATTACTCATTAATTAGCATATATTTCACTTCTAATTCATTTCAAAATTAATAGTTTTTTTTTCAAATTTACACAATTACCCTAAACTTTTATACTTTTTGCAATTTAATCCTTTAATTAGTTAGTCTATAAAATTAACTCATTTTCCTAAATCAATAATTTATTCAAATATTATAAGCCATTATACAGCCCCTAATAAACCAAAAATTTACTATCAAACCCTAATATTTTAACCTTTTCACAAGTTAATCTTAAAATCAATATTTAACAAAATCATTTTATAAAATCATCATACAACATAATCAAAGCTCTAAATCCATGTTATTCATCAAAAACATATAATATTCATCAATAGTAACTTCCAAATTTTTTAATAAAATCAAAAAACTAAGGTAAGATTTAGTTAGACCTAATTGTAACAATCTCAAAAATATAAAAATTACAAGAAACGGGTAAGAATTGAACTCACATGAAATAAAAATATAAAAGAACCAGCTTAAGCTCCCCTCCTATGTCGATTTTTGGCAGAATATTGTAGAAGAAATGCATAGAAAGCTATTCAATTTCAATTTTTTATTTAATTTCATAAAATTACAATTTTGCCATTAAAGGCTTTATTTTATTATTTTTTTCTCTTATGCCGCCTCAGCTTTTTAATTTAGGTTTAATTACTTCTTAAATCTTCCCTCATTTTTTTATCAAGTCATTTAATCACTTAAATAATATTATTAGCAAGTTTTGTATCTTTTTCAATTTAGTCCTTTTTAATTAATTAACTATTGAAACGTTAAAATTTTTCGATGAAACTTTAATATTACCTTAATGACACTTCGTAAATATTTATAAAAATATTTATAGCTCAGTTTATTGAAACGAGGTCCCGATATCTCACTTTCTAGAACCATTTTACCTAATAAATCATTATAAAACACAAATTACTAATTCAAAAACTTTTTTTAAAAACCATATTTGACTTGTACATATTAAGTAATAATATTTACAAGCTTACTCATCGGATTTGGTGGCCTCGAAACCGTTATTTCCAACACAACTGAAAAAGTTGGTTGTTACAACTCTCCCCCCTTAGGAAATTTCGTCCTCGAAATTTGTTACCTGAAAATATATTCGAATATTGTAATCTCATTGATTCTTCAGTTTCTCAGGTAGCTTCTTCTGAACCATGTCGATGCCACAAGATTTTTACCAATGGTACTTGTTTATTCTGCAATTCTTTGACTTCCTAGGCTAAAATTTTCACTAGTTCCTTCAAATACGTCAAATCTGTCTGTAGCTCAATCTCACTATGATGAATTACATGTGAAGGATTAGACCTGTACCATCTCAGCATCGATACGTGGAACACATTATGGATTTTCTCGAGTTCAATGGGCAAAGCTAATCTATAAGCCACAGGGTCGATTCTTTCAACAATTTCATACGGTCTGATAAATCTCGGACTCAACTTTCCCTTCCTGCCGAACCGTAACACTTTCTTCGATGGAGAGACTTTTAAAAATACCCGATCACCAACAGCAAAATTTATATCTTTTCTTTTCAAATCTGCATATGATTTGTGACGATCAGATATAGCTTTCAAACTATCCCGAATAATCCTAACTTTATCCTTAGTTTCTTAAATCAAATCAAGTTCTACCATTTTGGATTCGCTCAGCTTAGACCAATACAACAATGTTTTACATTTTCTTCCGTATAGAGCTTCAAATGATGTCATTTTTATATTGGATTGACAATTGTTGTTATATGTAAATTCAGTTAATGGTAGATATTTTTCCCAGCTACCTTCAAATTCGAGTATACAACATCTTAACATATCTTCTAGAATTTGAATCACTCGTTCTGATTGTCCGTTAGTTTGTGGGTGAAATGTTGTGCTGAAATTAAGCTTAGTGCCAAGAGCCTTATGAAGTTTACTCTAAAATTTTGATGTAAATCTCGGATCTCGATCCGAAATAATGGATGTCAGAACTCTGTGTAATCTCAAAATCACAGATATATATAGTTCCGCTAATCTTTCAAGTGTAAAGTCTATTCTGACTGGAATAAAATGTGCCGATTTAGTCAATTTGTCAACAATCACCCAAATCAAATCTTTCTTTCTCGGAGTTACAGGTAAGCTAGGTAGAAAATCCATCGTGACTCACTCCCATTTCCATTCAAGAATCATACCAGGTTGTAATAAACCCGTTGGTACCTGATGTTCTGTTTTCACCTGCTGACAAATCAAACATTTAGCTTAAAATTCACAAATCTCTCGTTTCATACCCGGCCACCAATAAATCGGTTTCAAATTGCAATACATCCTCGTGCTGCCTAGATGAATAAAGTATGTGCTACTGTGAGCTTCAGATAGAATATCATTTTTCAAATCTAAATTATTCAGAACACAAATTCTATCGCGATAACGCAATGTACTACTATCATCAATATTGTACTCTGAACTCAAATTATATTGAACCATCTATCGTTTCAACACCACCTTCGGATCATCATCTTGCAATTCCCGAATTCGTTGTAAAAATAGGGGTTTCGTTCTTAACTCTGCTAATATAGAACCATCTTCATTAAGAGCTAAATGAGCATTCAACGCTCGAAGTACAAATAATGACGACTTTCGACTAAGTGCATCAACAACTACATTAGCCTTTCGAAGATGGTATTCAATAATCAGATCGTAATCTTTCAATAATTCTAACCACCGCCTTTGTCTCAAATTCAATTCTTTCTAAGTCATCAAATACTTTTAACTTTTGTGATCTGTAAACACGTGACATTTCTCACCGTATAAATAATGTATCCAAATTTTCAAATCAAATTCTCATGCGACTTTAAT